>NC_084735.1:47981791-48219291 GCF_033978785.1 Entelurus aequoreus | reverse complement strand
TGTTGAGAAGAATTGTTGTACATTCTTGGTTAGCAGGTTATAGTTTCCTTTGTACATCATTTTAGCTGTTTGCAAATGCACCAAGTCGTTGAATTTCATTATTCTTGATTCACTAAATAAAGTGTTTGGATGTTCTCTATATCCAACATTATGTATTATTCTAATTGATCTTTTTTGTAACACCGTTAGTGAATTAAATGTACATTTGTAGGTATTTCCCCATATTTCTACACAATAACTCAGATATGGTAACACTTGTGAGCAGTACAGAATATGAAGTGATTTTTGGTCTAGAACATATTTTGCTTTATTCATTATTGACGTGTTTCTTGCTACTTTATGTTGTATATTTTTTACACAAGGTTTCCAGTTCATTTTATCATCTTTTATTACAACCCAAATGTGTTTTATTTTACCCTTTCAATGTCTACTCCGTCTATTTGTATTTTACTTTCTCTTCTACTGTTACGAATAGCATTATTTTAGTTTTACTGAGATTCAAAGATAGTCTGTTTTTGTCAAACCATCTTTTTAATTTGTTCATTTCTTCTGTTATTATTTGTATTAGCTTTTGTGTGTTCTCTCCTGAACACAATGCAGTCATTCCATCTGCCAATAATACCAACTTTAAGTCATTTGTAACTTTTCAAATGTCGTTTATATACAGATTCAATAATTTTGGTCCCAGTATTGATCCCTGAGGTACGCCACAAGATATTTTCAGCTCTGTAGACGTGTGTTCGCCTATCTTTACGTAGAAGATTGCTTCAGTACATTTTAGGAATTGCTTTACTCACTAAAGCCCCGCTCATACAGTATGTCTGGATGTTCGAGCTTCCGATTTTCATAATTGCAAATTGGTGGAGAATGGGAAAGTGTTGTTGCGAGTTGTTTACCACCTGCTTCTGCCAGGTTGTAGATATAGATATTGGAACTGATGTGTGTGTGTGTGTGTGTGTGTGTGTGTGTGTGTGTGTGTGTGTGTGTGTGTGTGTGTGTGTGTGTGTGTGTGTGTGTGTGTGTGTGTTAGGGTTTTAGATATTGTAGTAGAATTTCTGACCTTTGACCTATATTTCATGTCTGTCAAGAATGTATGCTCATTTAATGTCTCTTCTATTCTGTGTCCCCGGGTGTGGGACAAAAGTGAATATTAAGTCGTGCCAACCTGTCTACAGAATGTTTTGATTGTTGAAGTATGATTAAGGAATCCAAGGATGTTGCAAAAACAAATGACACACGAGAAAGAACTGTGACGCACGAACCAACAGATAAAAATGGCAGGAGACCGGGACTCGAGAGAGATTGCTTGTGTGTGTCCTCCGGAGGACGTTTGTGTGTCTGCATGGACAGCTCAATCTGACTTGATAATGGGTAAATAAACTTTTTGTACTAAATTCACTTTTGTTGCTGTTTAAGCTCTGGACAATCCACCACAATATAAAAGAGCATCAGGCTCTGTGTGTCTCTGTCAGGTCGCTCCACTATTTCTTCTTCTTCTTCCGCTGTGATTACAGACAAACGTGGCTTGCCATGATGTGCATGCATTAATCAGGTTCAAAATGTAATGTAATTAAAAAAATACATTTGTTACCGCCGCTCTAGTAATGAGATATGATGAGCTAAACCTCATTCATTCCACCTTTTGTAAAGTATGTTGTAATGCTAATGTCACATATTGCAGTCATTAGCATTAATAAAACAAAACACAGTGATTTTTACTAATAGTCAAAATAATTACATATCACAATTCACTCAATAATAATGACATGTCTTAAAACATTACATTGTTTCACATTCGCAGACCCAAATTTTGTGGTGATTTACTAAAGTTCATTGTGAGGATGTGCGGATTATGATACCGATCAACCATGAGTGAGATTGGCGATTACCAATACCAATACTTGTAGTAACTATACGTTTTTCCAGTTATCCAGTATCCACAGTTTAACAATATCAACAAAATAATTAAACAAGTTCCTTATTCTCTTTTATTACATCCGATTGTTTGAGCAACACAAAGTCAATAGTACACAATAACTAAACACAAATAATTATTATGCATTGAAATTATTTTTGCCACTTAAGTCCTCTTGCGTCCAAGGAATAATTCCATGAAATCATAAACTTGAACTGAAACACCAAAAAAAATATTTTAAGAAAATAAGAATATCGCCCTAACTCTAGTATTTATCATATACTGATATCACCCTTGGTGTCGACACCACCAATTTATGGATCGATCCGCCCTCTTACATGTCGTGTACTGACTGTGACAATGCTGCCACGCCAACCGTATATTATCCTCTCTATAGATTTGTATTTATCTACTGCATACTTTCTGCTGTAATGTAGTTCCATTTACACGCCTTAGAATTTACTAAACATGTATTTATTTTGTTGTGTCAAGCAAGCTTAGTGGTTAGCTTAGCTCTTAGCATACCTTCTAGGAGTGTGGGAAAACATCGATTCGAATTTGAATCGCGATTCTCACGTTGTGCGATTCAGAATCGATTCTCATTTTAAAAAAAAAACTATTTTTCTTTTTTTCTTTATCTTTTTAAAAAAAAAAAAAATCAATCCAACAAAATAATACACAGCAATACCATAACAATGCAATCCAATTCCAAAACCAAACCCGACCCAGCAACACTCAGAACTGCAATAAACAGAGCAATTGAGAGGAGACACAAACACGACACAGAACAAACCAATAGTAGTGAAACAAAAATGAATATTATCAACAACAGTATCAATATTAGTTAGAATTTCAACATAGCAGTGATTAAAAATCCCTCATTGACATTATCATTAGACATTTATAAAAATGAAATAAAAAGAACAATAGTGTCACAGTGGCTTACACTTGCATCGCATCTCATAAGCTTGACAACACACTGTGTCCAATATTTTCACAAAGATAAAATAAGTCATATTTTTGGTTCATTTAATAGTTAAAACAAATTTACATTATTGCAATCAGTTGATAAAACATTGTCCTTTACAACTATAAAAGCTTTTTACAAAAATCTACTACTCTGCTTGCATGTCAGCAGACTGGGGTAGATCCTGCTGAAATCCTATGTATTGAATGAATAGAGAATCGTTTTGAATCGGGAAAATATCGTTTTTGAATCGATAATCGCGTTGAATCGGAAAAAAAAAAAGATTTTGAATCGAATCGTGACCCCAAGAATCGATATAGAATCAAATCGTGGGACACCCAAAGATTCACAGCCCTAATACCTTCTCCTGCTTGCTTTTGGTGTGTAACATGTTTAGCCCCGTCCTGTACTTGACAATAATACTTAAGATACTAAGAAATGCAGTTTATTTGCCCTAGGGTAGGTGATTATTATTAATTTAGGGGAGCGGCTCCACACAGTGTATGAAGACACATGATTAGCTGCTAGCTCAGACCTGGGCATTCTGCGGCCCACGGGCCACATCCGGCCCTTTGTGCGTCCCTGTCCGGCCCGCGTGAGTCCAATCATAAATTACAAAATACATTTTAAAAAGTATCTATGTCGAGTGTGCAATACAACGGTGCTTTTGTTTTGAAAAGCGTTATTTGTATTACTTCCGTGTGGACGTATGCACATGCGTGATTGTGAGTGAATGTGAACAGCTGCAGTCACAAATTACAAAATAAAGTTGAAATAACATCTATGTCGTGCGTGCAATACAACTGTGCTGCTTTTATTTTGAAAAGTGTTATTTATTTGCGAAAGTCCGTGTGTAACCTGTGAGTGAAGGTGCACAGCGACAAGTGATGCACAGTTTACACCCGAGACGCTAAAAAGAGAAAAGTTGATGACAAATGGCGTGTTTTCAACAAGACATGGACTGCCAAGCAACGTTCCCTCTAAGGTGCGCGCCTGCGCAATTGCGCACTGCTCAAGCGTCCTCTGCGCACAGCAAATATATGCCGCGCACCAAATGAAATCCCATCTGAATTTTAAACAAAATAAACATATTTATTCTGTGTAATTTTGCAATGCAACTTTAATCCAACTTTTTTTATTGGCATTTTCAAATACAGAAAAAAGTGCAAGTCGAAACAGTACAATTTTAAAGTCAGAAAATTCTTCACAACCTTTCCCTTAAAACCCAAATCCCCCACCCACCCTCCCACCCCACTCAGGTCACACCAACAAGGGACATATGGCACAATCATATAACAAGTAAGACGACAAAGACAGACATTCTCACACACACACACACACACACACACACACACACACACACACACACACATACAAGGCCGGAGACAGACAAACAGGCTGAAAGGAGAGAAAGGGAAAAAATAAATTTAAAATAAAATAAAATTAAATTAAAATAAAATAATAATAATAAATAAAAGGGAGATTATTCCTCATCTGCGTCTGGGGATAAATCAAGAGAGTTGACATACAGCAAGAAATGACTCCATGAGCTTTCAAACGCTTGAGCCGAGCCTTTTAGCGAAAACCTAAGTTTTTCCAGTTTTAGATTGTAGAGAACCTCTCTAATCCAACGGCCGTGTGATGGGGGGCGAGCCAGCTTCCAATTAAACAAGATCAATCGCCTCGCCAGCAAGGTCGTAAAAGCAACAGCGCGTTTTAGTGATACCGGGCACATGTTATCGGGGCATACGCCAAAAATGGCTGATAATGGGTTGGGGGGAAAGTTTTGACCGTATGCTTTTCCGATCGTGTCAAAAATATCCTCCCAAAAGGAACATAGTTTAGAGCAGGACCAGAACATATGGACATGATCGGCCGGAGATTGTTTGCATCTATTGCAGGTATTGCTAACAGTGGGGTAGATTTTGGCTAGTTTTGAGTTAGTGTAATGAATTTTGTGGATTACTTTGCATTGGATGAGACTATGGCGGGCACATATTGAGGAGGAGTGAACCAGTTTCAGGGCAGAGTCCCAGTGTTGATCGGATATGTTGGTATTAAGATCGCTCTCCCACAAGGCTCTTATCACTGATAGAGAGTTTGGAGCAACTGAACTTAAAGAGGTATATAACACAGAGATACATTTTTTATGATTAGGGCTCAAAGATAACAATGTATCTATAAGAGTTTCCGGAGGACGATTCGGAAAGTGTGGGAACTGTTTCTTTACGAAGTCCCTCGCCTGAAAAAAACGAAAAAGGTGGGAGTTCGGCAAATCGTATTTGGAAGAGAGTTCAGTGAAGGATGAGAACACTCCGTCTGCATAAAGGTCTTTCACAGTGGTGATACCATGATCGTGCCAAGTCATGAATGCGGGGTCAGTACGGGAAGGTTTAAATAATTGGTTTTTAAGTAGCGGGGTCAATATAGATGGGCCCTGAAAACCCAAGTGTTTACGTAGCTGGTTCCATATTTTAATGGAGATCGATACAATGGTGTTTGTGCCTTCAAGTTTAAATGGGAAAGGGAGTGATGAGCATAAGCAAGAATGCAATGAGTGTGGGATCGCCGTTTCAAGGGATACCCAGGCCGGGAGGGTCTGAGAGCCTCCATCCATCCAGTATAGGAGTTTCTGTACGTTAGCCGCCCAATAGTAATTTCTAAAATTGGGGAGTGCAAGCCCTCCTTCAGATTTGGGGGATTGTAGGACCGACTTGCGAATTCGGGCCAATCCGGCCCCCCATAAAAATTTGGATATTGATTTGTCTAATTTATCGAAAAATTATTTAGTAATAAATATGGGGATATGTTGAAAAAGGTAGAGGAATTTAGGCAGAGTGATCATCTTGATCAGATTGATCCGGCCAGCGAGAGATAATGGTAAAACAGACCAGCGGGCAAAGTTCTTCTCCATCTTTTCAATTAGAGGTAAAAAATTTGCCCGGAGCATATCAGACATAGCCGGAGTAATAAGGATTCCCAAGTAATGAATTCCGTCATGTGCCCATTTGAATGCCGCTAAAGATCGTGGTGACTGTTTAGCTAAGGAATTAATCGGAAACAGCTCACTTTTTTGGTAGTTAAGTTTGTAACCCGAGTGTGTGCCAAACCGCTCCAGAATGTCAAATATTACCGGGAGTGAGCTAGCAGGGTCCGAGATGTACAAGAGCAGGTCATCCGCATAAAGCGAGACTTTGTGCACCGTGTCCGACTGGGTGATACCTTTAAAGCCTGCCTCCGCGCGCAGCCAAAGAGCAAGGGGTTCTATCGCAATAGCAAACAGTAATGGGGACAACGGGCAACCTTGTCTAGTGCCTCTTTTAAGAAAAATTGGGGCGGATAGTGTATTATTTGTACGTACCGAAGCTACTGGGGACGAGTACAAAAGTTTAACCCAGAGAATGAAATCCTCATTAAAACCAAACCGACCCATCACTTCAAATAGATATTCCCATTCAACCCTGTCAAAGGCTTTCTCCGCATCGAGGGATATTACCACCTCCGGAGTCAAGGAGTTTGGCGAATGGATAATGTTTAGGAGGCGCCGAGTGTTGTGTGAGGATTGCCGGCCTAGCAAAAAACCTGTTTGATCCAACGAGATGATGGAAGGCATCACCTTTTGGAGCCGGAGAGCGAGAACCTTGGATATAATTTTTAGGTCTACATTTAAGAGCGAAATTGGTCTATAGCTGCTGCAAAGCAGGGGGTCTTTCTCTTTTTTTAGGATGAGAGAAATGGTGGCCCTCGATCAGGTTTCTGGGAGGCGATGCTGCAGAAAAGCTTCATTATACATGTCTCTCAGAGCCGGAGCAAGAACACTGGAGAAAGTTTTGTAATATTCTGCACTAAAGCCATCCGGGCCGGGTGACTTATTACTCTGTAATGATTTGATGGCTTCTGTAATCTCAATGACACTAATGGGCTGGCCCAGGCCCCTCGCAGCCCCACATTCTATCTGGGGAAATGTTTTATCGCTAAACAGTTCATCTGAGGAAGGGGGGCAGTCTGAGGTATATAATGTTGTATAAAATGCAGAAAATGTTTCATTAATCTTAGCTGCATCAGTATGTAGTTCTCCTGTGTTAGAGCGAATAGACGTGATTAGTCTCGAAGATGCTTCCTCCCTGACCCGGTGGGCTAAGAGCCTGCCAGCTTTTTCCCCAGATTCAAAAAATCGTTGTCTGGATTTTAGCAGTTGTAATTTCGCTCTATTGACAGACATAAGGTCAAAGTCAGTTTGTAGGCGAAGGCGTTCTTTATATAGTGTCGGGTCTGGGTTTGAAGCGTATTTATCGTCAAGATCCTTAATCTTGCGGAGCAGCCTAGTGATTTGAATGGTCTCTGTCTTATTTAGGTTTGAAACAAAATATATAAGTTGACCTCTAATATAGGCTTTAGATGCCTCCCATAGTATACCTCTTCCGATTTCTGGTGAGTCGTTCAGTTCGAAGAAACACTTAATTTGATCTTGTAGGAAATTCCTATAACGGTCTTCTGCTAATAAGGCTGAGTTGAATCGCCATTGTTTAAGGGGTCTAGGTTGAGTGTCCATATTGATGTCGATTGAGGTGGGGGCATGATCCGAGATTACAATACTATGGTAATTACATGTTTTGGTTTTGGAAAGTAGTCTATTGTCGAGAAGAAAGAAGTCTATCCGAGTGTAAGTGTGATGTACATGGGAGAAATAGGAAAGTTGTTTAATTGTAGGGGAGGCATGTCTCCACGGGTCTGTAAGACCTAACTGTTTAGCGAAAGTATCCAGCGTTTAGATAAGGGAGCCAGTTTGTTAGATGATCGATCCAGTACAGGATCCTGCACCAGGTTAAAGTCCCCGCCCATAATGATAAATGGTTTCCAATGTTCGGAAATGATGTAAACAATTTAGTCACATAAGAACTGTCATCCCAGTTAGGTCTATAAACGCTAGCGAGTATGACTGGGGTGCCTTGCAGCTTTCCGGACACAATAATATAACGACCAGCCGGGTCTGCTACAATTTGATTGAGTCCGAACGAAATATTTTTACGAATAAGGATAGCTGTGCCCCTGGCCCTTTCGTTGAATTTTGAATGGAAAATATGGCTGATCCAGCCTCTTTTAAGTTGTGAAATCTCTCTGTTGCGAAGGTGGGTCTCCTGAATGAAAAATATATCTCCTTTGAGGTGTTGCAAATGGGTCAAGACCCTCCCTATTTTAGTGGTGCTCCCCACTCCCCTCACGTTCCATGAAACAAATCTATGTGTATTACTGGTGCTTGTCATACCTCACCATGTCCAACTAGAAGAGCAGAACGGGCTGATGTATACAAGCAGGGCAGGAGGGGGGCTGATGCATGATAACTGGGAACTGCAGAGAGTACTGGTAAGAGGAGGGGATGAAACAGAAGCGTGAGATGAAGGAATGAGGAGATAAACAAACCAATAAAAACACATACATATAGAAAACACAACAGACTCACACACATACTCGCAGACACAACAACATACAACAATGCCAGGTGGGTTAAACCTGGGAACCACCTACAGGGCCATCGTCCCAGGACCTGAGAACCCCATTGTCGAAACTGAACCTTAAGTGTCCTTTTCACAGCAGTGCGCTGTCCTTGCGCCTGCATGGACGTATCCATATCGGCTTCCGGTTTGTTCCACCTCCCGAGAACAACAGATTGGCTCCAACTGAGTCAGAACATTTTAAAGTGCATCAAAACTGCAATATATTCCCTCAGGAAACATAGTACCCAGTACTAAGATAACTCCAGAAAGCGAGTAAGATAGATTATAAAGTATAAACAACTCAAAAAGCATATAGTAACAAAGTACAAGTGGTGCCATGTACATACACATATATACACACACCTATATATATATGTATATATATGTATACATACATACACACACACACACACACATGCATGAACGTATATACCATCATGGATGTGTGGGTAAGGAATAACAGTAACCAACTAAGAGATAAGTAGGTCAGCAGTTAGGTCAAATAACAACAGAAAAAGTTAACCATAGTGTAAGAATGTATATCTATTAGAACATGTAAAGGGGAGACAAAATAATTTGCGTGTCGATGTAGCAAAATAAAACAGAATTACCAATATTAGGGGTTGTTTAAACAATAATGATAATTGTATATTAACCAGGATAGCTCTAGAATGTCAGTATAATATATTAGCTGAAAGGTTAAACAAAGAGTGAATGAAAGTGGATCCAATGAGTGACCACATAGATGTAATATTCACGGTCAGGCCTGGAGTTGGCGATATGTTAGGATGGTTATAAAGCAGGCGTTGATTGTTAAGGTTGGTGCCGGCAGTGTGGCCTCTAGACATGGCTGCAGTTAGCCAAGCTAGCGCCGTCCTGCCATGCACTGTGGGGTAGTCACATCGTATCAAACAAAGTTTCAATAAAGTCATACCAACTCAGATTACTCTTTTGCATGTTCTTGGCTGCGTTGATTGTGGGATTTGACAAAATCTTGGGCGTCTTTGAGAGATGCGAGTCGTCGTCTCTTTCCATCCTCGGTTGAAACCATTAGCTTAGCCGGATAGTGGAGTGCTGGTTTGAGGCCCAGATTGTAGAGATCCCTCATGACGTCCCGGTACACGGTCCGCTGTTCCAGTATTTCAGGGCAGTAGTCTTCGAAGATGTGTATCGGTGAGTCCTTGTACTTTAGTTTGCCCCTGCGTTTCCGAGCTTCCCGCACCACCAGCTCCCTCGTCTGGAATCGGTGGAAGCATATCACGATAGCACGCGGTCTCTCACCGGGGTCTGGCTTTGCTGTTAGCGAGCGGTGGGCACGGTCCAGCTACGGGGTCGACGACAGCGTGTGTTCACCCAAGACTTCGACCAGCAGTTGAGAGAAGAACGTTGTTGGGTTTGGACCTTCGATGTTTTCGGGTACGCCGACAATTCTTATGTTGTTCCGACGACTTCTGCTCTCCAAGTCTATTAGCTTAGCTTTTAGCCTCGCGTTCTCCTCGGTTACGAATGTTAGCTTGGTGTTCATAGCCAGCATATCCTGGCTGGTCGTGTCGGCAAACAGTTCTAGTGAGGAGAGACGCTTCTGGTTTTCCAGAGGTGTGGTCTGAATACAGTCCAGCGTGTTGTTGAGTTTGGAAAAGGCGGAGTTAAACTCCGATGAGAGAGAAGTCTTGTGGTCCGCTAGCATTGTAGTTAGCGTAGCCATGATGGTACTTGCCGCCAAATCCTCCTTCCTTTGCTCCTCCTTTTTGGCTCTGTTAGACATTTTCTCATTTAGCGCGAAAAGGTATTAGTACTATTAAAACGTTAGTAGCAGTTACTGCATTCAGTCGAGCTATACAGAATGGTAGGAATGAAATTTGCGGGAGCGTGAGAAAAGTGCGACTACTCCATCTTGTCGCCAACCGGCGCCCATTTTGCAATGCAACTTTGAGTGACAGTGACAACGTGTTCGTCTACACCGTTCAATTGAACGCTGTTCAATTATTGTAACGTCTATCGAGATGCTTCGAAGCCAGGAATTATATCGATCACTTTATTGAGCAAAACTGTTTATATTCGGCCATAACCACACCAAAAACATGAGTAAAAGACTCCTATCTCGAAAAACTAGTCATTTTCTGCCGTACAAACCAGGCCAAAACCAACTTGTCATCTGTCACCAACACGCATACCACTAAACCACTCGTGCGTTTATGGCCACACAAAAAGTCGGACAACTCGAACACCACACAAAGTTACACTATGACTCCTCAGTCATACGTGTGCTTATTTTACTGTCATTTATTATTAATGTTAATTTATTTATATTAATCATGGAATGCTGTTACTAGAGAAAGTTACAGGAATGCACACTTCATCCTATGCTTACATTTCATTGTGCAACATGAGGATGTTTAAGGGGAACTAAATGTGATCTCTGAAAGGGGTACAAATGATTTCCAAAGCAGTGCTTTTGGTATAAAGTTAAGTTAGGTTAAATGAAAGTATTCTTATTATTATTATTATTATTATTATTATTATTATTTATCTTACGGTATACATCAAAAATAATATTGAGCAAAATTTAATTGAAATATTGTCGATGTGGCCCTCCAGCAGTGCTCGGGTTGCTCATGCGGCCCCCAGTAAAAATTAATTGCCCACCCCTGTGCTAGCTATTTAACTGTGGGACAAACAATACATGCAATATTAGCCAGAGGGGATCGGCATTTCTGATTTGCATTAATAGTCATTAATCGGCAATGCCGATCACATACTTTCTCAAGAAAATTGGCCGATACAGATCAGTGGCTGATCCGTCGGCACATGCCTACTTCATAGTTTAGTGTAATTGTAACCCGCACACCCAGAGTTAAATATAACAGCTTGTGATTTGATGATTTTTCCCCTTTTTTTTATTAATGTTTTAAGCGTTTTTTGTAAAGAAATTATCGTCACACATCCACATTTCTGTCAATGTACTGCTTCCGTGCCAGGTCGGTATTGCAAATGAGAAGGTGTTCTCAATTGCCTTACCACACGACTACATGTTAAATACAAACGTTATAAAAAGGGAAGTTGTGGGCATGGAACAACATTGCAAGGATGCGCATAATTTGTGGTGATTGGTTGAATTTGGGTGAATTGGCATGATCGCAACACCACAAATTACTGGGGGTGTCTGCTCCGTGGTGTCTGGGTAGTCACTAAAACATTAACCTTGAGAACCTTGAGTTTTCTACTATCTAACTATTTTCCAGTTTACTTGGTTTGGGTTTAGTACCAACTGGAAAGGGGAGTGTACTTGAACATAGCTGTTCTGCAGGAAAATAAACAATTGTGTCGCAACCATAGTAATAAGTGATGCAAGATAGTCGTGTTTGAAACAGAATCAGAATCATAAGTACTTTATTAATCCCCGAGGGAAAATTAAGATTTTCAGCACAATCCCATTCAAGAGCAGACAAACATTACAGGGAGACAGAACAGGATCGCCAATTTCCGAAATGGGCGCTGCAACACAAAGGACAATAAAGACATTAAAAGAGCAGAGCTGATGCAACCAGCTGTCACTCCAGCAGTGCCATTTCTGCATACTGCTACAAAAGTATAACAACAAAAAAAAATCTAAAAAATAATTAACCAATAATATATATTGCGCACACACGATTGCACAATGCATAGACAAGCAACCAAAAAAACAACATAATTTCAACACCTAAATACACTGTGGTGGCCTCTGCGGTGTTCCACGCCATTGTCTGCTGGGGTGAGGGAGTATGGCCAGAGACCGGAGTAGACCCAACAAAGCAACCAAGAGAGCCGACTCCACCCTCGGCCGCCCACTAACTCTAACAGTCTGCGTAGACGAGCGAGGATCCGTCTAAGGAGACCAAGTGTCCGATACATGCTCATTCAGCCAAAATACTGTGAAGCATCTACGTCAGGGGTGTCCAAAGTTCGGCCCGGGGGCCATTTGCGGCCCGCAGCTAATTGTTTACCGGCCCGCCACACATTCTGGAAATACTATTGTAAAAATAAAAAAGAACATTAAAAAAAGTGGAATGAGGTGAAATCTAACGAGAAAAAGTTGCAATGTTGACACAAAAGCTGCCATGCAGGCTGTTTTTTTTTTTTTTGTCTTTCTTTATTTTTCTTTTTTTGCCATTGCTCAAAAAAAATTAAATAATGACAAAAAATCCATGTTATAATGAATTATTTTCAGGGCTCCAATTACTTCAAATATTTCACTTTAAAATGTTTTATGCGGTAAATATTGCATATATTGTGTAGTAGCCATATAAAAACATCAACGTTTTCTTTGACAAAAGCGCATAAAACAAACAAAATAATTGTTCCAGCATAAAATTTACAGATATATCTGAAGTTGAAAATGTATCACTTTATGAGTGGGGCACCTTTTGGATCCCAAATATATTTAGTGATTTTTTATTTATCTTTTCACTGTGATTACTCAAAAATATGAAATAATTAAAATCGATGGTGTCCTGCATTATTGATATTTTAGGGCTCTAATTACTAAATACTGCATATTTCAGTTTTACTATGAAAAAACTAAGTTGTTTTTGACAGAAAAGCCATAAAACATTTTTTTTAATTTGTATTACTTTATATGAACTTGAAGTTGATATAGAGATTTACTGTAAGCGTTAAATAATTTTAAAAAAATGATAATCTGACTTATTTTTAACATTTTAATGACTGAGACCCTTTATGGTCCCAGGGACCCCTAAAGGTAAAATAAATAAAAAATCCAGATATTTTGTTATGGTTTGAAAATGAAAAATATCAAAATGGCCCCCACATGCTTTAATTTTTCCGTGTGCGGCCCTCAGTGGAAAAAGTTTGGACACCCCTGATCTACGTGATATGATTTTTTTATTGGCCCAAAGGTAATTTTAAAATGGTAAAGCTACTTTATTGGTCACAAGTACAATGTGCAGTCAAATGTGTTTCCTGCAATCCTATATCCGTGCTGATTGGAAATCAGCATTCCATGTGTTTTGTTGCAGAGGAAACCATTCCACCTGTAGAAAACCCATGCAATATGGAAATATGCAAGGATCCCTTAATAGCAACCTATGAAGAAGAGAAAAATACGGTGAACTTGACTATACTGTAGGTCTTTGATTTATTTCAGATGTACCCTCATGTCTTACGCGGAGAAAATGAGAGTTTTATCTCATCATCTTGGTTCAAGAGTTTACAGACCAAATGAAGTGTCAAATTGACAAGAATCCCGAAGGGCTGTTTGTGAATGTAATGCCATTTGTGAGGATGTTATTCACACTTCAAAATCACAACTGTGCTGCAATAAACACATCCAACGCCTTAATTTAATGTAGAAAGTACATTGGAGAGAGCTTGTAAAAACAAATTACAATTCCTAAAGCAAAGTAGTAAACAATGACTGAATAGAGGGTCTACCCTTTGTCTCTTCTAAATTGTGTTTAGTATGCAACATAAATTCCCTAACTAATAAATGCTTAATACATCTTGTTATGAGTGGTCATCACAGCAAAGCAGTGTAACGTTTGCACCACAGAAACATTACCCTTGAAATAGGAACCCAATTTGTCATGTATTAAAAGTTGCGTGGGTTTCCTATTAAAATCCCAAAAACATTGTGCGCAAGAAAAAAATGGTCATGTCTTGTGATCATATTTTGTTTAATTATGTTCTGTTTGGTTAAAACTCCATAGTTTCTGTTTTTTCACTCCCTTGTTTTGTCACCATTGCGACCCATTAGTTTTCACCTGTCATGTGTTCGGACTCACGCACCTGTGTTAGTCATGTCACTATTATTTAAGCCGGTAGTTGCCAGGTAGTCCACCTGGCGACACTCTGTTTATGCTACTCTGCACTCTGTTTATGCTCATTCCATGCCATAATTCCATGCTTGACCAAGTAAGTTTTTGTTTATTTGTGTCACAGTAAGTGTTTATTTGTTTCATGCCCATAGTTTACGTCTTAGTGTTAGTTTTGCTCCTTAGCCAAGTTTGTGTCTCCGCCTTGTGCGCGCCTTTTGTTTGTTCTTTTGATAGAGTAATTAAACATGTATTCACCTTCACGCCATGTCCAGTCAAGTCGATTTGCACCACGGGAAAACATTCATCCCAGCGAGCTGCGAAAGCCTCGTAGCAAGCTGCACCAAAGTCCAAGTCTTAACAAAAATTAAGATGTGTCAAAATGTGCACACGCACAAATCCAAGCACATTTATTTGTTACATCGCAATCAACGTGTAATTGATCCCAGACGTCAGTGTGACATCTGACAAACCACGCCCCCTTTTAAATATGCAAATCATATTGAAATTAGCCATGTGCCTGAGCTCGCCAAGCTCTGCCCATTCAGTATGACTTAGTAGGAGGTGCTTCTCTCCTGAGTTTCTAGCGGTCGAAAGAGGGTTCAGATTGTGAGAATGCTGTGTGCTCCGAAAACCGTATACAGGCTAAATTAGAAAATAAATGGTTGGACATACGGACGAAGGAGAAGAAGAAGGATGTACATAGCCAAAACAGGCGAACTAGGGACTGAAGATAATTTAGTGCTGCACCCTGTTTGAAAAGATAGTTGATGCAATGATACGTACAACTTTAGAAGAGGTGGGTACCTCTGATTACCCCCAAGATACATATATTTTGTGTAACACAATGTGTTCGTATAGTGTAGCCTGCGCACAGCCAGATTAAAGTTTAATGTGGAAAACTATGTAATATTTGTTTTGCAATATTTTAGATTTACACATGCCGCCATGTCCCAAGACAAACTGGTCCTAGGTGAGGGATCAGACAAAGTGCAGCTCGAAGACCTCAATGAAAAATAAAAACTATGGACCCAGATTTCCCTCGCCCGGACGCGGGTCACCGGGGCCCCCCTCTGGAGCCAGGCCCGGAGGTGGGACACGATGGCGAGCCTGTCCCCATGGGGCCCGGCCGGGCACAGCCCGAAGAGGCAACGTGGGTTCCCCCTCCAATGGGCTCACCACCCATAGCAGGGGTCATAGAGGTCGGGTGCTATGTGAGCTGGGCGGCAGCCGAAGGCAGGGCACTTGGCGGTCCGATCCTCGGCTACAGAAGCTAGCTCTTGGGACGTGGAACGTCACCTCGCTGGGGGGGAAGGAGCCTGAGCTAGTGCGCGAGGTGGAGAAGTTCCGGCTAGATATAGTCGGACTCACTTCGACGCACAGCAAGGGCTCTGGAACCAGTTCTCTCGAGAGGGGCTGGACTCTCTTCCACTCTGGCGTTGCCGGCAGTGAGAGGCGACGGGCTGAGGTGGCAATTCTTGTTGCCCCCCGGCTCAGAGCCTGCATGTTGGAGTTCAACTCGGTGGACGAGAGGGTAGCTTCCCTCCGCCTTTGGGTGGGGGAACGGGTCCTGACTGTGATTTGCGCTTACGCGCCAAACCGCAGCTCAGAGTACCCACCCTTTTTGGATTCACTCGAGGGAGTACTTGAGAGTGCTCCCCCGGGTGATTCCCTCGTTCTACTGGGGGACTTCAACGCTCATGTTGGCAGCGACAGCGAAACCTGGAGAGGCGTGATTGGGAAGAATGGCTACCCGGATCTGAACCCGAGCGGTGTTTTGTTATTGGACTTTTGTGCCCGTCACGGATTGTCCATAACGAACACCATGTTCAAACATAAAGGTGTCCATATGTGTACTTTGCACCAGGACACCCTAGGCTGCAGTTCCATGATCGACTTTGTAGTTGTGTCGTCAGATTTGCGGCCTCATGTTTTGGACACCCGGGTGAAGAGAGGGGCGGAGCTTTCTACCGATCACCACCTGGTGGTGAGTTGGCTGCGATGGTGGGGGAGGATGCCGGACAGACCTGGCAGGCCCAAACGCATTGTGAGGGTTTGCTGGGAACGTCTGGCAGAGTCTCCTGTCAGAGAGAGTTTCAATTTCCACCTCTGGAAGAACTTTGAACATGTCACGAGGGAGGTGCTGGACATTGAGTCCGAATGGACCATGTTCCACGCCTCTATTGTTGAGGCGGCTGATTGGAGCTGTGGCCGCAAGGTAGTTGGTGCCTGTCGTGGCGGTAGTCCTAGAACCCGTTGGTGGACACCGGCGGTGAGGGATGCCGTCAAGCTGAAGAAGGAGTCCTATCAGGTTCTTTTGGCTCATAGGACTCCTGAGGCAGTGGACAGGTACCGACAGGCCAAGCGGTGTGCGGCTTCAGCGGTCGCGGAGGCAAAAACTCGGAGATGGGAGCAGTTCGGGGAAGCCATGGAAAACGACTTCCGGACGGTTTCGAAGTGATTCTGGACCACCATCCGCCGCCTCAGGAAGGGGAAGCAGTGCACTATCAACACCGTGTATGGTGAGGATGGTGTTCTGCTGACCTCGACTTCGGATGTTGTGGATCGGTAGAGGGAATACTTCGAAGACCTCCTCAATCCCACCAACATGTGTTCCTATGAGGAAGCAGTGCCTGGGGAATCTGTGGTGGGCTCTCCTATTTCTGGGGCTGAGGTTGCTGAGGTAGTTAAAAAGCTCCTCTGTGGCAAGGCCCCGGGGGTGGATGAGATCCGCCCGGAGTTCCTTAAGGCTCTGGATGCTGTGGGGCTGTCTTGGTTGACTAGACTCTGCAGCATCGCGTGGACATCGGGGGCGGTACCTCTGGATTGGCAGACCGGGGTGGTGGTTCCTCTCTTTAAGAAGGGGAACCGGAGGGTGTGTTTTAACTATCGTGGGATCACACTCCTCAGCCTTCCCGGTAAGGTCTATTCAGGTGTGCTGGAGAGGAGGCTACGCCGGATAGTCGAACCTCGGATTCAGGAGGAACAGTGTAGTTTTCGTCCTGGTCGTGGAACTGTGGACCAGCTCTATACTCTCGGCAGGGTCCTTGAGGGTGCATGGGAGTTTGCCCAACCAGTCTACATGTGTTTTGTGGACTTGGAGAAGGCATTCGACCGTGTCCCTCGGGAAGTCCTGTGGGGAGTGCTCAGAGAGTATGGGGTATCGGACTGTCTGATTGTGGCGGTCCGCTCCCTGTATGATCAGTGCCAGAGTTTGGTCCGCATTGCCGGCAGTAAGTCGGACACGTTTCCAGTGAGGGTTGGACTCCGCCAAGGCTGCCCTTTGTCACCGATTCTGTTCATAACTTTTATGGACAGAATTTCTAGGCGCAGTCAAGGCGTTGAGGGGATCTGGTTTGGTGGCTGCAGGATTAGGTCTCTGCTTTTTGCAGATGATGTGGTCCTGATGGCTTCATCTGGCCAGGATCTTCAGCTCTCACTGGATCGGTTCACAGCTAAGTGTGAAGCGACTGGGATGAGAATCAGCAACTCCAAGTCCGAGTCCCTGGTTCTCGCCCGGAAAAGGGTGGAGTGCCATCTCCGGGTTGCGGAGGACACCCTGCCCCAAGTGGAGGAGTTCAAGTACCTCGGAGTCTTGTTCACAAGTGAGGGAAGAGTGGATCGTGAGATCGACAGGCGGATCGGTACGGCGTCTACAGTAATGCGGACGCTGTATCGATCCGTTGTGGTGAAGAAGGAGCTGAGCCGGAAGGCAAAGCTCTCAATTTACCGGTCGATCTATGTTCCCATCCTCACCTATGGTCATGAGCTTTGGGTTATGACCAAAAGGACAAGATCACGGGTACAAGCGGCCGAAATGAGTTTCCTCCGCCGGGTGGCGGGGCTCTCCCTTAGAGATAGGGTGAGAAGCTCTGCCATCCGGGGGGAGCTCAAAGTAAATCCGCTGTCCTCCACATCGAGAGGAGCCAGATGAGGTGGTTCGGGCATCTGGTCAGGATGCCACCCGAACGCCTCCCTAGGGAGGCGTTTAGGGCACGTCCGACTGGTAGGAGGCCACGGGGAAGACCAAGGACACGTTGAGAAGACTATGTCTCCCGGCTGGCCTGGGAACGCCTCGGGATCCCCCGGGAGGAGCTGGACAAAGTGGCTGGGGAGAGGGAGGTCTGGGTTTCCCTGCTTAGGCTGCTACCCCCGCGAACCAACCTCGGATAAGCGGAAGAAGATGGATGGATGGATGGATGGATGGACATGCCGCCATATCACAAAGGATACAAAAACTTTGACTCTTGTTTTTTATTCATTTTATTATTACAACCCAGGAGAGGACTTTCTGTCGCCAATGTACGTGACCCTGCCCTCCACCGTCTCCAGTGCAAAAAATATGTGCAACTTTTGGCAAGTTATATAACATGTATACACACAAGAGAGCTATACACAGTAGTTACTGTACATGCATCACAAGTTTCCCTTATTGTCGTGGCTTGTGTACCCATGTGACCTGACGAGTGATACTAGTGGGAGCACAAGCTGGGCAGGCCAATGGGTAGAGGTAGGAGTCAGGACATACACTATATTGCCAAAAGTATTTGGCCACCTGCCTTGACTCACATATGAACTTGAAGTGCCATCCCATTCCTAACCCATAGGGTTCAATATGATGTTGGTCCACCTTTTGCAGCTATTACAGCTTCAACTCTTCTGTGAAGGCTGTCCACAAGGTTGCAGCGTGTATTTATAGGAATTTTCGCATTGTATGCGCATTGGTGAGGTCACACACTGATGTTGGTCGAGAAGGCCTGGTTCTAATTCATTCCAAAGTTGTTCTATCAGATTCAGGTCAGGACTCTGTGCAGGCCAGTCAAGTTCATCCACACCAGGCTCTGTCATCCATGTCTTTATGGACCTTGCTTTGTACACAGGTGCACAGTCATGTTGGAAGACGCTGGAAATCACTGAGCTCCTGATAGTGGCCCATTCTTTCACAGATGTTTGTAGAAACAGTCTCCATGCCTAAGTGCTTGATTTTATACACCTGTGGACACCTGATTCTGATCATTTGGATGGGTGGCCAAATACTTTTGGCAATATAGTGTATGTGAACCACCTCACCTCAAAGAGAAACTAAATAGGTCTGCACACTATTACACGTAAAAATGTAAAAGTACAGATGTAACAACAACAAAGGGAAGGGTCTCAATCCTGGGAATTTATGATGCAGTCCACTGATAGCTAATCGGAAGCCTCAAGGTTGATCCCCCTTCTAAAACCCAGGACAGCTACAGTAGCCAGTCGGACTAAGACCACGCATGAGGCAGGAACGACCCTCCAAGTAACAAGTGAGCTACTTGGTAGTAAGCTTGAAGGAACATTCTCTTTTCAAGAACTACAACAAGTACCAATAAGTTTCTGAATATTTGGTAGAAGCTCTAACAACTCGAACACATCCCCTGCTGTCTTTCCCTCCTCTTCTTTTCTCCTTTTCTAACCTAAAAAGAAATGCCACTGCGACAGTTTGTCTGTGGGTCATTTCCTAGTTGAGTTATTATTGGAGACTTTTTTGTCTTATGAGGTAAATGTTTGCTCTATTTTTGGCTATAACTTTGGTTGTGTTACTCTGAATGCAATGATTTTTTTTTCTTCAGAATTTTCTTAATCTTTCATTTTAAAAGCCTACTGAAACCCACTACTACGGACCACGCAGTCTGATAGTTTATATACCAATGATGAAATCTTAACATTGCAACACATGCCAATACGGCCGGGTTAACTTATAAAGTGCAATTTTAAATTTCCCGCTAAACTTCCAGTTGAAAACTCCTTTGGAGGATGACGTATGCGCGTGACGTAGCCAGTGAAACAGAGGTATGGCTCCCCCATTGAAGCCGATACAAACTAGTTCTGTTTTCATCTCATTATTCCACAGTATTCTGGACATCTGTGTCGGTGAATATGTTGCAATTTGTTCATTGCATTATGGAGAAAGAAGCTGAGCAGACAAAGAAGAAAGTTGTCGGTGCGAAGCGGAGTATGCGAGGGAAGTCAGCAACACAACACAGCCAGCGTTTCATTGTTTACATTCCCGAAAGATGCAGTCAAGATCGAAGACCTCGGACAACAGAGACTCTTACCAGGAGGACTTTGACTTCGATACACAGACGCCTGTAGAGAACTGGGACAACACAGACTCTTACCAGGATTACTTTGATTTGGAGACGCAGACGCGGTACCGTGAGTATGCAGCTGCGCTTCCAAACATTTGATCGCTTGCCCATACGTGCGTGTCACGTACGTAACTTTGGTAAAATATATAAGCTTTATGAACCTTGGGTTAGGTGAACTGTCCTTTGGGCAGAGTGATTGTGTGTGTTGTGCAGGTGTTTGAATTGTATTGGCGGGTTATATGGACGGGAGCTAGTAGCTAGGAGCTAGCATAACAAACACCTAGGTGTTTTTATGCGGGATTAATTTGTGGCATATTAAATATAAGCCTGGTTGTGTTGTGGCTAGTAGAGTATATATATGTCTTGTGTTTATTTACTGTTGTAGTCATTCCCAGCGGAATATCAGGTCACCCCCGGCTCTCACAGCATCTTCCCTATCTGAATCGCTTCCACTCCCCACTAGTCCTTCACTTGCACTTTCCTCATCCACAAATCTTTCATCCTCGCTCAAATTAATGGGGAAATGTTCCAATCTTTATTGTCGTTGTTCTCTACTAAATCCTTTCAGCAAAAATATGGCAATATCGCGAAATGATCAAGTATGACACATAGAATAGATCTGCTATGCCCGTTTAAATAAAAAATAATAATTTCAGTAGGCCTTTTGTAACTGTTGCTACTAATAATTATTATAATTTGTTTTATTTCTCTAAAAACAGAATAATAAGTTCATAAAAGGGAATTCAAATCAAAATGCATAAAAGTTCATAAGAAGTCTATATTTAAGTTACTGTGGTTAAAAATGTAATTTCATGCCTTTTTTGTTAAGTTTGAGGGCATACTTTTATTTTGAAGTGTCTCGTTTGGTTTGTAGTCGGATGTAAGGAAGCTACTTCCGGGTATGAGAAAACATTGTTGATGCCATGTGAAGGCAGAAAGAGAGAGACTGACTGTCACAAAGACTAAAAGGTGTCACAAGGACTATAAGAGTTTGGGCTATAAGAGCCTGAAGATCACAATTTCCTCCTAAAAGAAGCATGCAGGCCAACGAGGTATTTGTTTGTCATATCTGTTTGTATTTACTTCGGTAAAATGTTTGATCCACATGCTGTGCATGTTGTTATTTTTACGTTTATAACATGCTTTATTTTATTTCAGTTTTCACGGTGAATTTGAAGGGAAAGGAAGCCTTCAAATAAATCAGTTCAAGAAAGCCATTGTGTCTGTGCTATTTGGAGGGAGTTACACCTTTAATATATTGTTTAAAATTGTAATTTGTAATATTTATAATACTTCCATATATCACCAAAATGCTGGGAAATAATTGTAGCCCAATAGAGTAGCTAGAGGACAGAAATGTCTTCAGGGAGTTAAGAGTGTATAAACACATTTTAGATTCATACAACTTTGAAAATGGCGACTTGTCCAGGGTGCACCCCGCCTTCCGCCCGAATGCAGCTGGGATAGGCTCCAGCACTGCCCGTGACCCCGAGAGGGACAAGCGGTGGATACTTTTTAAAACATTTATAGCTCAAATCTCTTAATCAACTTCAGTCCTAAATAAAAATATCAAACATGTCCTGTTTTTTTCTATTTTAACCCTTTGAATGACCACTTGATTCAATTAAGTCATTTTCTTTATTTTGTAAAAGTTGCATAACTTGAGCGTTCATCCATACAGTACATGTTGAAGGACTGAGGGACTTGTGTAAGGATCAGGCCAAAATATTCATAAGATTAGTAATAAAACATTTTTTTTTTTGCATTGTTCCATAATTTGTAGAGCCAGATTTCAAACGTTATATCATGGGGACAAAAAAATCCACATTGACTGCCATTATAACGATTTTTTTAACTGCAATGTGATTACACAATGTACCGTATTTTTCGGAGTATAAGTCACTCCGGAGTATAAGTTGCACCGGCCGAAAATGCATAATAAAGAAGGAAAAAAACATATAGAAGTCACACTGGAGTATAAGTCGCATTTTTTGGGGAAATTTATTTGATAAAACCCAACACCAAGAATAGACATTTGAAAGGCAATTTAAAATAAATAAAGAATAGTGAACAACAGGCTGAATAAGTGTACGTTATATGACGCATAAATAACCAACTGAGAACGTGCCTGGTATGTTAACGTAACATATTATGGTAAGAGTCATTCAAATAACTATAACATATAGAACATGCTATACGTTTACCAAACAATCTGTCACTCCTAATCGCTAAATCCGATGAAATCTTATACGTTTAGTCTCTTACGTGAATGAGCTAAATAATATTATTTGATATTTTACGGTAATGTGTTAATAATTTCACACATAAGTCGCTCCTGAGTATAAGTCGCACCCCCGGCCGAACTATGAAAAAAACTGTGACTTATAGTCCGAAAAATACGGTAATCATGCATTTTCTAATTTCAGGATTTCAATTTGGATAGAAAAAGAGTACCATATTTTTCGAACCATAGAGCGCACCGGATTATAAAGGGTGCAAAAGGCAAGGTTTGTTTCATAAATATCTCCGCCATGCCTCCATGGTTTGATTTACAATTTTTGGGACTCATGCAGATCCCAAATACGCAAAAAACAGGTGATAATAGGTAAGAAAAGGTGGTTTTGGGTGAGGAACTCACCTGGCTGCCGTATTAGTGACCCCAAGATGCAGGAACCAGGAGAACGGAGAGCAGGTAGGATGAGTTCTAATCTCATTAAACATAAAGTGAAGCAGTCGTGCATATAATATTACCAAGCATAAAGCAATCTTCGAGCACTAAGGAGTGCTTGTGACAGGCATAAATAGAGACATGCTGTTTGGCAGCAGGTGTGGACCGGCTGCCAATCAACAGCAGGTGAGGGAAAAACCACAGTGCTCAGCGGGACAAACAGGAAGTGGAAACAAAATAAGAGCACTGATGGGAAGCAAATACAAAACAAGGAAACAAACAGAAATTAAGTGACAGATCGTCACAGTTTTGCATAATAAGACACTTTTCATATTTACTATACGGATAATGACTCAAGGGTTGAATTAAAAACAAAAACATGAAATGTTTTTATTTTGTATTTTGGACTGAAGGCTTTCAAAACACAAATCCCTGGCGAGTTTTTCATCCTTTAGCGACTCTACATTGAGGAAACACGGTACAACGTGTAATGGGAGTAAAGTGGTTTGGCAAAAGTCCAAAAGATAATAAAAACTGTCCCTGATTGTTATCTTGAAAATTGTCTGAAAACATGCTCTCCCTGTGGAAGGTTTGGCTACGAATTCTGCCAGTAAGCACAAGACAATTGCATTTTTCCCCCGGGAAAAAAAATGATGCACTGTTAAATTGAACTTTTGATCCGGCTTGGCTTTTGGTCTCGACCACATGAAGGATTCGTTTTGGCGCCTGCAAACATTCACACAGCCCACAGATGTTTTATGTGCTGTCAATTATTTTTGATACACTGCCCCGAAGGGAATAAGCGGTAGAAAATGGATGGATGGATGGATGCTTCTCCAGAGCTCATTTGTCCCATGACACACATTAAACACGCCTCCCACTTGCTTCCCTTTGCCAGTGGACTGTATGTCAGTCACGGTGTCCACAGCAATAATCCTCACCTGTTAATTTCGCATCTGAATGTGTATAAAGTAATATGAAGTATGATCAGAGACAATTGGAGCCATGTTAACTGATAACAGGTGTCGTTATTACTTAAAATTCTGACTACCTCTCCTTTCTTTCCAAATGTAAAAAGGAGCTTGAACACTCAATTTTAAAGTGATTTCTGAGTATTGACTTTCAAATTAAAGGTCACTCATGACTTTTACTAACCATTGTGCGGTTGTCAATCGATCAATTCAACTTTATTCATGTAGCACTTTTTAGGCACAGGCAAGTTGCAACACAAAGTGCTCGACACCTGCAAAGAAAAGAAAGAAAGAAAACACACAACAATAAGACGTGGCATGAGGCACAAAAACACCTTTGTACAAGATATATGTGAAAATAAAAAGTAAAACATCATAAAATAAAAAGTAAAACATCATAAAATAGTAACAATAATAGCTGTGATAATAAGAATAAAATAAAATGAAAAAATAAAAGAATTAAAAAAACCTAAGAATACAGTAGTTTGAACTGATCGGTAAAAAGCATAATTAAAAAAGGTGTGCCTTTTAAAAAATATATATATATTATTATAATAATTCCTTTTATTTATATAGCGCTTTTACACTCCAGGATGCTTACACAATAATCAAAATAAAACATGACCACGATCATAAAAGCAGGTACAGTTTAATAATAAAACTGGGCAAAATGAAAAATAACTTTGAGTTATGAGATGGCTTGTCCAGTTCTAAAAGCAATTTTGAAAAGGTGGGTTTTTAATAGTCTTGTTGACATTACGGGATTATGACATGAACGCATGGAAAGGGGCATGGATGTCAATGGTCTCCAGTCCTGAGGTTCTCCGACAGGCTGGCAAGAGTAAAGTTGCTTTATTCTTGATATAGTTTATTTTCTTTTTTTTTTCAACAATAACTGCAATGGCCGTGATTGCCCTGAAATAAAACCGGTCCTCATTCAAAACTCAGTGTTTAAATTTTTCTTAACCACTTTTAAAGAAGCATGTGGCATACATCAGTGGCTTTGTGGTTAGAGTGTCCGCCCTGAGATCGTTTGGTCGTGAGTTCAAACCCCGGAAAGACTATAAAAATGGGACCAATTGCCTACCTGCTTGGCACTCAGCATCAAGGGTTGGAATTGGGGGTTAAATCACCAAAATGATTCCCGAGCGCAACCACCACTGCTGCTCACTGCTCCCCTCACCTCCCGGGCGGTGGAACAAGGAAGTGGGTCAAATGCAGAGAATAATTTCACCACACCTAGTGTGTGTGTGACTATCAGTGGTACTTTAACTTAAAAAAAAAGTTTTCTTAACAAAAATATATAAAAAATTTTTAGGACTTAATATGATAATCTTTATTCATGCCAAATTTAAAAAATCCACAGTTCCAGTGTAACATTTGCATAATTCATGAACAGGACAACAGTAAACAGGACATAAAATAACCGGAATGAAAGAGTATATGTACATCATTTCTCAATTTTTTTAACGTAATTTTTTATCTACATGTTACAGGTTATATATCTTTTATTATTGAATGTATCAAATGTGATGAATATTTAATGGACCACAATAGAAACAAGCTTTTTGGCTTTTTGTGCCATCCTTTTTAAAGCATTACATGGATTAAATTCTTTAAGATGTCAATAAACTTCTCAATCAGTCAATCAATCAAGTAAAAAAGTAGTGAAAGTAATAAAATAACACTATAATAACGTACATTTAACGTACATAATGCACACCAAAAAAGTATCTATAATTGTATTCTATAAAGTGTTGGCTGTGGGGAGGAATGGCCTGCAGTAGCGCTCCTTGCGGATGCACCAGTGTGTTGCTGAAGGAGCTACTTAGGTACTCACAGTGTTGTGCAGTGGGTTGATGGGGTTGGCCAATATGTATGTCAGCTTAGCCAGCACCCCTTTGATTTACACCCCCTCCATTGTGTCTAGAGGGTGGGCAGCCTTGTAAAGAGTCAGCTCTCCTAATCAGTTTATGACCTGCACCAGGAGATAAATGTCATCACCGGGGTTTGTTTGTCTTTCTCAGTTAGTTAGCTAACGACATAATTCAAAAAGTATTGTGCCGATTTTGATAAATATTTCAGTAAATATCTGCAATGGGATAAGGAACAATTGATTACATTTTGGGGTTGGTCCAGATCATTTCTACTACTTTACCCTACTTTAGGAGGGGACTTAACTTCTGTGTGTGTGTATGCTAGCAACCCTTTTCCCGCCTCCACCCACAGAGACAAAGAGAGTGAATGACTGATAAGAAGGGTTCACTCCTTTTATTTTATTCCGCTACAGAACAAACACGTCCAAATGCTGAGACCGAGTGAACCCTCTTGTAGCCTGTTTGGAAGCGACATACAAACAAACACAGAAATGGCTGTTTCATTTTTTTATCCTTCGATCCGTTTGTTTGTTAGTTAGCAACATGGCTAAATAAGTTATGGGCGGATTTGGAGTCAACTTTAAGAAATGTCAGAAATAGGATAATGAACAAGTGATTACATTTTGGTGGTGATCCTGATCACCATCTGGATTCAGGATTTTTTTTCTCAGGATTCTTTGCTCTTGGCAGATAAGGCTTTGCGGGGGGGTCTCTGAGCGCTTTTCTCCTTGAATCGATTTTTGTCACCTTGGCACAAAATGTCGTGTAGCACTGCAGAAGCCACCACAGTGTCATAGAAGGTGCGTAGCAGTGACCCGGACACACCAAAGGACCTCGGTTCTCTTAAAAGATGGCGACGACTTTCTTCATCGACAATGTGTATAGCAGTGTTGTTTTCGTCAACGATGACGATGACGAAATCATTTCGTTGACGCCACTTTTTTTCATGACGATAACGAGACGGTGACGAGATAAACATGTCTCTCTGATGACGAAAACATGACGAGACGTGTGTGAGTTTTCGTTGACGAGACGAGAACGGACGAAAATGTTAGTGGGTAATCTGTCAGACGTTTAAAATGCATGACATTTCTGGTCACGCCCACCAACTGGCATGCAGCGCACAGCGTGCTCAACACGTCAGACTGTTGTTACTCGTCAGGCAATGGATCGTGATGGCGGCGGCAGTTTCAACACAGGGGCTCGGTGGTCGCAAACGTAGAGACGACATATGGGTGTATTTTAAATATAACCCAGCAGGTAATAAAACAGAGAAACAGAAAACATACGACCAACCTTAAGCGGCACCTTAAGGCTCGCCACAAGGATATTTTTTCGAAGGTAAGTTACAAATGCTGTTAACATTATCGATAAATGTCATAGTAAGCTAATACATTAGTACGTTTTCCACATACTCCTGGCGCAAATGGGCTGCTAACTTCAGGCTAAAGTTAGCTTTTGTTACGCTAACGTCAATTCATAATGTGTGTGTTACTTTAGCAGCATGTTTAGCCATGTTTACATTCAGTGACGGTGTGGTTATCTCTTTGTGAGTACGTTCTGTCAGCACGTAACTTGATATGTTAAACAGGTCGAGTTACTGTTATACGTAGAGTCTGCTAGCTTTAGCCTAAAAGCCACAAGTGACGTTGTGCAGCCCCATTAAGGAATCAGGAATTAATTGATTATTTTATTACATGGTTTGCACAAATTAAAGAGAGTGGGGTTGTATGATATCTGTTGTAATTGCACTGGCAGACAGGGCCAAGTTGAGCATATGTGTTCCTCATCCATCACTCATATTTTGGGCATGTTTATGTTCATTGTACTTTAACAAATTCTGAGAAATAAAGCCACAATTGCTGAAGTAGAATGTTTTTGTTTTTTGGCTTTTTTGGAGTAATGAACTTTGATTCCACTGTTACCACTTTATCTGTGTGTAATACACAATCCTTGGATCAGAAATTTGCTGTTGGGTGGAAACCTTATATGTCTAAAACATTCCTTTATTGTTATTATTTGTGAAAATAGCAGATCTGCAAGCTTACAATGGGTTGAACTTATAGATCTGCTGCTATTTTCACAACTTATGTGTGACACTGCCCAACAGCAATCTCCAATACTTATTGACCTAAATTAATTTGTTAAAAGACTATACTTATATTATACTTTTTATTCTTTTTTTTTGGACTAAAACTAGACTAAAACCGTTTTGACTTTTCATCGACTAAAACTAGACTAAAACTCTTTTGAGTTTTCGTCGACTAAAACTGGACCAAAACTATCACATATAAAAGTGACTAAAATGTGACTAAAACTAATAAGCATTTTAGTCCAAAAGACTAAGACTACATGTAAGATGGTTGTCAAAAACAACACTGGTGTATAGTCATTTTCCCACTGAAAACTTTGGTTCCTGGAACTATAGGTTCCTGTAGAAGTGTGTGGTTTGTGTTTCCACCGCATTTCACAGTTCAGGATCGTTTATACCAGGGGTGTCCAAAGTGCGGCCCGGGGGCCATTTGCGGCCCGCAGCTCGGTTTTTATTGGCCCGCAACACATTCTATAGACAAACTAAACAAGTCCCAAATTAGAACAAAAAACTATAAAAAATTAAACGGGACCAAATCCCCCAAAAATGGGACCTGAAAACCAAAATGGCCGACAACCTGAGCGTCTTATTGTATAAGGTCTTTGTTGATTTCCGTGTGTCTTGTCATGATGAAAAAGTGTACACATTTCTTGTGAGACATGTGTTTTTGAGTGTACTAAAGCCCTCAAAAGCGTTTCAGTTGACCGTATAATAGCAGTATTAGTAAATACAACCTTACATTCGAGCACAGTTAACATAAATACAAATAAAATCATATTAAAATAATCATGAATTGTTTTATTGCTGTGTTGTATAACACAAAGCTAAGATGTAGAAGTTTTTTTAAAATGTTAGCATATGTTCACCGACATTGTTTTGGTTTGAGTATTGTTCATATACAAAATGTATAAAAGTGGCCCTTGCATCCTTCAATTTTTCTCTATGTGGCCCTTGCTGGAAAATGTTTGGACACCTGTGGTTTATACAAATAAGTCAGAATGTATAGAGGCGTAAATTGGTATATTTCTACATGGAAACCATGTAAATAAATAGACACCGTGAGATCTTTTTTTTTTTTTCTACTAAAGTATACGTAAATGATTTACAAAGCAATAATATACAAAACAAAATGATTTCAAAAAACAAAGTGTCCCCTTAGTAAATGATGAATTCATGAGGGTTAGGCTGTAAATAACGATATATAAATAATAAATGACAGTGTCTATCTCTCAACAAAAACACGAACATGTCAGATTTAGCATTAGCTTACTAGCATTAGCATTCGGTTCACTCGGGTTAAGGCTAATAACTACACACATTTTGTGTCACTCACTGCTTTTACAGCATGTAACAAAGTAAGTCATGAATATTTGATTTGATTGACCTTCGTTCCACACGTTTACCGCCTCCTTTATTTCACATTTCTCTTCAAACTACGAGGTTGTCGAGTCCCAGTCAGCAGCTGGAGTCGCCGCTTTGAAGTCCGGCTGAATACTTGATATTCCTCTATATATACGATTAAAAGAGTCTGTCCACTTCTCGTAGCTTTGCGTATTGAAATTAAGTTTGTAAAAAATTATAAACAACATTAAACTGCATACCAGTTTAAACACTACGGCTGAGTAAACACCCTGCAAGATAATTCCATTGATCAGCATTCTTCAGCACACAGATGCCAAACATAAGTCCATGCAAGTTGAAAGTTCCTTTCATTCTTCTTTCGCTCTGTTGTCTAACATAAATACCCCAAAAATTACAGCATTAACACAATAAGAAATAAACCCATTTTTAGGAACTCCCCAAACTGTGTGCAATCAATCAGTGTTCGACACCACGGTCTTGGAAATTTTCAAAAATCCCACCTCGCTGGCAGGAACTAAAAAATAGTTGAACTAATTAATCCGGGCAGTTTTTGGTGGAATCACAGGGGGAACTTTAGATTCCCAGATGAATGGGAAAGTGTTCAATTTAGTTAGTTGTTGAGGTGACCACTAGGGGATTTACGTAATAAGAGTTGTGTGGATTTCCTACTAGCAGGCGACGTAGGTTCAAATCCAGAAATGTCTGTACCAAAGAAAAAATTCGGATTTATAAAAAAGTGTGCGCATGCACAAATCCAAACACATTTCCCTTTTTACATCGCAATCAACTTGAAATGGACCGCAGACGTGTGCGTGGCCAACCTTATAAAATGACAAATCATATTGTCGGTAGCCATGTGCTTGAGCTATGCACACACTGCCAAATTAGAAGTCGGTAGGAGGTGCTTCTTTCTCGTGTTTCCAACGTACGACAGCGGGTTGATTTTGTGAAAATGCGGTGGGAAAGTGCTCCGGGAACTGCAGACAGGCTGAATTTAAAAATAAATGGTCAAGGAGGTGAAGAAGAGGATGGATGTACATCGCCAAAACAGATGAGATCTCATCACAACACGAAGTCCAGCACTTGATGGCAGCAGACAATGTCCCCCATCGGTGTGATAGATAACACTTTAGAGGAGTGGGTGACTCTGCTTACCCCCAATATAAATATAATTTGTGTAACTTACAGTTAATTTATGTAATAATAATAATAATTTGTGTTCATACAGATGCAGGCTCAAAGCCAGATAAGAGTTTCATGTAAGCAATGATTTTACATTTTAACATGCAAGGTTATCAAAAAGTATACGAAAGACTTTGACTCTTGTTTAATTACTCAATGTATTATTACGACACAGGAGAGGACTGTCGCAGCCGTATGTGACACAGAGTCAACCCCAGCCATCCACGGTTCACCTGACTGTGCAGGAGTCAGAGGAACACATTGTGACATTAATATGTTGCAAAATGATTGCCAACATAAATTAATAGACATCTTTACTAATAATAATATGAATATAAAGCAATAAATGCATTGGCGAAAAAGTGATTTTTTGTCCTTGCCTCAATCTTTTTCCAGTGTTGAAATCAAATGTTGGCAAAACCTGAGTGACCACCTCTGTGTTGACAAAGTTTCCACAGCCTGTAGAAATGTGCGTAGGTCAGCCATGAAGTTGGCGTGAGGCAGCACACATTTCCACGTTAAAGTCTGTCTTGATACATCTAAACTTTGCTGTAGAAAGGGCATACGGCAGGTTTTTGTGCGTAAGCAAGTTTGTACATGAGGCCCTAGCTTCTTAAAATAGTCAACTGTCTCATTATTTGATCCCTGGATGTTCACTGTTTCGGGTGGTGGAGCTGACTTTCGAAAATCAATGACAAACTTCTCGTTATCCTCACCGCTCACCAACCCGCCACTGCAGAGTCGTTCGAGAACTTCCGCAGATGAGAATGGCTGGATTTGAGTCTGAGGTGTAGAGATTGAACAGGAAGCGCAAACGCCACGTCCCCCGGGAAGCGATCTAGTGCATTGAATTATCGCCGGGCGGTCTTACGTATTGTGGTCTGTTGGTGATGTAGTTAAAGGTCCATGCAGCCAGGTGATGACTCTCAACTCCTCCAGTTTCCTTCACATCAGTGCCAGCTGGATGGTATTGAAAGTGCTGAAGAAGTTGAAGAACATGACTCCTACCACACTTCAGTGGTGTCCAAATGGGACAGGGCTCTATGCTGCAGGTAGATGATGGCACTAGCCACACAAATTCTAATATAAGCAAACTGCAATGGGTCTATAGCTAACAACGGCTGTGGTAACAGCTAAGTTGCCCAGCTCCTTAAGATGAGATTTTATGGTAATTGAGACCACCATCACTGGGTTGGTAGCCTCAGGTTGAACATCTACTGGCCTACTACATCAGTGAGCTGGTGTGGCGAGCATTCCTTGAGCAGTCTGGAACTGATGCCATCCAGATAGAATGTAGGAATTAAAGCGTTTGGACTCTGAGGATAGGTTGATTGGCAACACTAAATTGGCCCTAGTGTGTGAATGTGAGTGTGAATGTTGTCTGTCTGTCTGTGTTGGCCCTGTGATGAGGTGGCGACTTGTCCAGGGTGTACCCCGCCTTCCGCCCGGTTGTAGCTGAGATAGGCTCCAGCACCCCCCGCAACCCCGAAAGGGATACGCGGTAGAAAATGGATGGATGGATGGACTCTGAGGTCACTAACATGCTTCAAAACATTATTGCTGTCGTGTCATCATCTATTTTGGTACTTCAGCTAGACAAAAAAAAACGTGTTCTCTATGGACTTCAGAAAATATTCTGTGACAACATCAGGATGTTTGGAATGATGAATTTACCAAGAATGAGGGACTGTATTGATCTTCTGGCCTCCATTATTCAAGTCTCACGGGCTGTTGGGAGTCGCTATTATTTTGAGTTTACTTTGCTTCTGTCTTCTTCAGCTCACCTCTCACTGGCTGCTGTTTAGTTTAATATGGCGGCTGATCGGACGTCCTCTTGTTCAACACACGCAACAGGATTTGTAATCACAAATATTGAACGTTTAATATCTGTGATTGTTGACTCGCTTTCTGCTTTCCAAGCAGACCACGGAGGAAATACACTCTTAAGACATTCATACCACGAGATAATCTGTTAGGATAAATTTTAATCATCTAGCCTTTTCTAGCTTTGATCAGAAGTGGGAAGTCAGGCTTAAAATCTGCCTGATTATCTTTGTGTGTGTGCTGTGGTTGGTATTATTATCCATGTTCCTTGGTAATATAATGGTTGATTATCCATTGTGTTAATTGGTTTGATTGGCTCTCTCCCACTGTATCTATTTGCTTTGTATTTGTAAAGAGCGAGTTAGTGATGGGAACTCCGACTCTTTGTGGAGAGCTGTCGCTTTTGGCTCGGCTCATTCTTTCGTCTCCAAAGTGGCTCCTCAGATTTTTTGTTACTTTAATTAATCTGTTACCAAACTATGTGTAAAATGAATAGCTAATGTAAAAACACATGAAATATAACCAATGAATGGTGTGTATATGGCTTTATTGATAAACTTAACATAACATATGCATCAATACATTTTAAATAAAAAAAGACCCATTTTATTTTGTGAAAATACACAAAATTCACTCCAAAAAATATAACTAAAAATGTGACAAAGCAAAACACAAAATCAAGTAAATATCATTCAACAAAATATAACTTAAAATGTGCAAAACAAAAAGAAAAAGCAGCATGCAGGTGAGTGTAGGATTAACAAAATCCACCCCCCGATATGGTTGATTGTTTGTTTAATAGGTACCGTTTTCCGCACCACAGAAGATAGAGAAAAAGAAGAAGCTTATCGACTACGGCACCGGCACATACTACATAGGCGGACGCGCCTATGTGGACTTATGCAGATCCCAAATACAGATCAGCAGGTACCAGAATGTAATAACAGTTGCTTTTGCATAATATTGCGAAACAAAACGCCAGATAATTTGTCTTACCTTATACATGCACCATAATAATACTCGTATGTTGAAGCACAGTACAATCCATCAAGCGGTGCGGCTTCATAGCTTACCAAAGTCGTACACAAACATTTTGATAGATTTTTGAGCGCCGTGTGTAATGTTCTATATTTTCAATGGAACATATAACATTTTGGTGTTGTTTACTCGAGTCATATTACAGTCTACATGTATCTCTTATGTGTGACTGCCATCTACTGGTCACACTTATCATTACACCATGTACCAAATGAAATAGCTTCGAAGTCGGTAAGCACAACCAAAATTATTCTGTACAATAGGCGCACCAGGTTATAAGGCGCACTGTCGAGTTTTGAGAAAATGAAAGGATTTTAAGTGCGCCTTATAGTCTGAAAAATACGGTAAATGTCAATATAGGATTTATTATATCGCTAGAGTAAGCAGTTTTCCACAATGTTGTACAGCTATACTACTAAGAGGGTGTAATTACGCGGTTTCGCCACAAGGGCACGAGTCCGGCCAAATGGGCACCCTTGCTGTTCGGCGCACAGAAAAAAATACACTTCCTTCCATTCATTGAGCCGCATGTTGCCCAACAAGGTGTGACGGAAATATAAATCTACTATTTCTGTTGTTACAGAAATAAGAAATAACAACAAAACACAGTATACACTGACTTCTGTTCATGTGTGCAACATAAGGTTTTAACGAAGATTGGCATTCAAAAAAAAAAAATGGCCTCGGCTTTGAGGGGCTAATCCTGTTTCTCCTTTCTGTTATGATCTGCCCTGTTTTGGAGAAGACTCTTTCTGAGGGGACAGATGTTGCTACTGTGCATGGTCTACATGTGAAATTACAGGTTGTTTGTAGAGCCTGCTCGATATAACATTTTTAGTTTACAAAGTGTACACTCTGCTTTTCCGGAGTCTAACAATTTAAAATGTGTCCGAATTGTATTCCTTTTCCTACTGTCACTCTTTTTCAAAGAGCCGGCTCTAATCCGGCTCTCATTTGCGACCGACCCATCACTAGAGAGAGTACGCTGCCAATGAGTTTTAGTATTAAAAACATTTTGAGACTTGTAGAGAAAGATGTATTGAGACTAAAAAAGTTTCCATTCAAAAATAACACATATTAACAAATACAATATTAACACTATAAAATTACTTTTTAAGGGGTACCATCTCACAAGATGAGATGGTACAGTCATATTGGGTTCATGAGAACTGCTAGACTAGCTCTGTTAGCCAGCTTTTGATTTGTAGTGTGCGGCAAGCACTTAATATGCGGTTCCAATCCCTCGCACACGGCAAGATGGATATGCTTCTGACTATTTAAAAAATAAATACACATTTTTGCAGGCAAGACAGCTTTTCTTGAAACGAAAAGTTTTGTCTCGTTTTGATTTTGTAACATCTTTTGAAAAGAGATCTCATCACAACCCTAATTCAAAACCATGACTCTACAGTGTGTAACCATCTGCACTTGAACACCAGTAAGAGAATGGAGCATGTTATTGACTTCTGGCAGTCAGCTCCACCACCCACAATGACAAATACCTGGGCATCAGATACTAAGATAGTGGACTCTTTTAAATACCTGGATGTAACTCAACAACAAACCCCTCACCCCTCACAGTTGACTTCATCTATTTAGATGATCCATGTCTCTTCTGTAGTGTTTTTGCATTGGTTGGGACATTACAGACAGACAGAAAAAGATGTGATAAACTGATTAGAAAACCACACTCTGTACAAGGCTGCCCACTAAGCTGTTCTGTGTGCAAAATGTTTCATTTCTTATTTTAAAAAAATGTTCCTCATTCTATTGTATTACTTTGATGCTTATCTTATTTCTACGTTTTGTTTTTTAATGCAACAGTGGAATCTTTTTACACTTATTGATTTCTGACATACCTTAAAACAAATGTTGCCACGTAAACGGCATTTTCCTATCTTTGGTACAATAATAACATTGTACAGGAGATGATACATAATCCGTGCAGTTTTCATATTTAGCAAATGGTATTCAGCAAAAGCATAATAATTAAAACAAAATCATTTGCAGCCTCGGTGTACTTTACATACTTACTGTGTATGACTGATTTGTGTTGTAATGGCGCCCCAAGTTAAAGAACAAATATTACATTTTTTTACAGGAATCTTTTTATATATTTGGTTTAATTATTTTTTTAATTACGGTGCCAGCTAAGAGATTGTACATGGCACAGTATTAGCTGATAGTTGTGTGAGTCTCCTCGCCATTGTTGTCGCTTTGTTGTGCCAAACGTTCTGTGCCTTCTAAGGTTTCTTGCACTGAACCGAAGCGCCAGAGGAAGACACTTACCGTCGCAAAACAAGCTGGAACGTCTTGATGCTATGCCAAAGGAACTAGCTTTGGCATGCTTGGCTGCCATTAGCCCTAGTGAGTATAACTGAATCTACTTTCGGTTCCCCACATAAAGGAGGAAAAGAGTATATCAGAATGACGGTCTTTTAACACAACTGCGAAGAGTTGCCACAATGAAACATTAATTATTTCATTGTCATCATCCCTACCCAGCTAATCTATCATCAACCAATGTTCTTCTTTCACACTGATCTCGCCTCCTAGTATCTGACATGAAGAAACACTGAAGTGTCTCATTGGGGCTAGGAATGGTTGTTTTCCAGAGAGTCATCTAGTGAGCTACCATAACACTTGTCCACTTTGTATCATTTATGAGTGTGTTATTGAGGCAAACAACAATAAATGTTGTTAATCAAAACAATACATTTAACAGCAAATGTTGATCTGAAATTGAAGAAGAAAGTGTTCGCATGGGCTGTGAGCCCTCTGAAGGAGTGGTATACGCACAGAAAATAATTTACTACAAGCTGACGAGTCAAAGCCCCACCAGTCTCCGCGTCCCTACCGACGTAAAGTCAGATTATTTTGGAGGAGCTCATCAAGCTATGCAGGAGTAGCATACATTGGCGCCTCGATGCAACATTATAATCCGGGCTTCAGTATTTGTCTTCTCAGTAGTACGAGTTGCAAGCTCACCTGGCTGGTGAACAGTGATAATAATGTTCAGTGTTATTTTTTTAGATTTTCTTTTATATTAGAAATAAACCTGAAGGTTGGTTTAATCAAATGCAAAGGCTGTATCTCATCTATAGGCCGAAAGTTGCCCATGTCTGTTTGCTCGCAGACATGGGCTTGCAGATCTTTTAATAGTAGTCTTTCTTTTGTGTGCATAATATGAACTCTGTGCTATATGTGTTATTGTAGTGTTATTATTTCTTGTTCAAAGGATTCAAATAACTTTGTCATACCAGCATTATATTATATTCTGCTGTTGATGTTGCAGCACCTTTGAAAATGTCAGACAATAGCTGTACATTAATAAAAATATGAGACAGTACTGGAAGCCAGTGCATAGTTTGCTGCTACAGCATCCACCACAAGCTAAAACTAAAACCACTGTCAGAATCTGGGATACAGTGGGCATTCTGTGAGTGGTCTGATGCATTATCAGGGGTTTCAAACAGCGAACAAGATCGTCAAATCCATATTCAGACAGTCAAAAGTACCTGAAATACATCTCCTTGTCCACAGGCCTCACGTATTAAGCTTGCTTGTGCACAAAAACCTGGCATACACCCTTTTCCACAGCAAAGTTGAGATGTGTTAAGATGGATGTTGACGTGGAAAAGTACACTGCCTTACGCCAACATCATGCTTCACGTATGTACATTTCTACAGGTTGTGGATACTTTGGCGATACACAGAGGTGGTCGTTCGGGCTTAGCAAACGTTTCATTTTAACAATGTAAAAAACAATCGAGGCAAGTACAAATGCATTAAATGCTTCATATTCATATTAGTGAGGACATCTATTAATTCATGTAGGCAATCATTTTTCCACTTATTGTTGTCACAATGTGTTCCTCCGGCAACATCCGCAAAAATTCCATCTAAACTGTAAGAAAAATAAACACAAATCAATGTCGTCTGTACTATTTTCAACAAGCGATCACAACAGATAAAACCATGACGACGTCAGCCAATATGTTTTAAGGAGCAGAAGGAGCTCGGTTTGCATCAACAATCATTCTATTGCGCACAACTGATTATTGTCGGCTGTAACCACACCAAAACATCAGTTACATAACTACTATCTAGCAAAACTGTTCACTTTCTGTTGAAATCCCACCAAAACAAATTAATTATATGTTGTGTACGTCGCTTTCTTTCATCTGTGCCAAAAGACGCACACAAGGCTCAGCCAGTGATGCGTTCACGGCAACAATACCAGTTGGACAACGTCAGCACCACACATAAACTCTAACTGTTAGGCAGACACAATGTGTTTCGGTTCACACGCAGCCTATCAATGTCATTAACAACTTATGTGTGTGTGTTGCTCTTTTGCACGTTAGCTTAGAGCAGCAGAGTTAACAGCTGCATGCTAACTCTTATTTTGACAAAACGAACAAGCCCTGTACACCCAAATGCACCAAACACCTTTGTGCTTATTCTAGTGTCATGTATTAAGAATGTTATTTTTTAGACATTAATCATGAAATGCTGTTCCTAGATTACATAAATGCTTATAAAAACTGCAGAGATTTATGTCAAAGAACAATTTCCTTTGTTGATCATTAAAGTTTGTCTAAGTCTGAGTTTCACAGACAATATTTTGTACATTGTTTCCCATGCTTGTGCTACAGCACACATTTCATTTTGCAAACTCTGAATGTTTTAAGTTAAACTAAATGTGATCTCAGAAAGGGGTACATGTCTCAAATGTTTCCACAGCAGGACCCCGACACAGCCATTCGACATTCAGCTCATAAACAAACAAGATTTTTTATTTTCTTTGTCAGTGGGCGAAATAATTTATAATAGAAAATAATAGAATGGAAATGACTTCTGTTATTTTATTTTTATAATAACATATTTAACTTGTTATTGATGTAATGTTTGGGACAGTGGTGTGTATGTCTGATGTTGTTCACATGTGGTCCAAAGAATGCTCAGGGAGTTGCTCAGACACATGAAAAATTAGGAGGAACATTTGTCCACACCGCGGTTAGTTTTTCACATTCCCCCCAAAAAGCACAACTCCAGAAAAGAGTTGAGAAGGAAGCCAGGAGAAGGAGCTGCAGAGCAGGGGCCCGGGACATCATTAACATATTTTCTAAGATTGGTGAGCGAGTAAAACTACTGAGGGCGGCTGAAAGAAGTCGCCTATTTTTTTTCATTAATTTAATGTGTGTAACATTACCTTTGACAGGGTGCAGGCTGGACTATGGAGCTTATTTTAGCTGTCATCTGGCCGCGCTACACTCGGGACAAGTTAACAGTTCATTAAAAAAAAAAAAATTGAATGGGAAGAGGGGCTCACACCTATATTTTTCAGGGGGCCCAGAATTCCTAGCAACAGCCCTGCTGTTCACTACTACACAATGACATGCAACAGGGGGAACTAAACAATTCATGCTTAGATGTTGAAACAATGAACAATTTTGATAGCCGGTTACCAGTTAATTTATTTCAGTTTAGAGTAGTTTAGTGCATAATGTAGTTGTGCCTGAACGATCCCGTCCAGTACTTGGGAACGTTTATGCCGTGATCATTGCTATATTGGGATCACTCATTCATTCCTTAAGTCATGTTTGCTGACATTTTGTTACTTAATTTGTTGTTAGCAGTGTGTATTTGGCAAACTTGTTGTGTACGGGGAGGAGTAGACGGCACAGACACAAGGGGGCGTAGTATAGCTCCATGATTTATTATATATATATATATATATATATATATATATATATATATATATATATATATATATATATATATATATATATATACATATATATATATATATATATACAATAACAAACAATAATAATACTAAACAAGGGAATGGCGCGCGTGAACTAGATCTAAAAGTGTGTGTGTGTGCGACTATTTGTATGAATTGAAGTGAAGTGAATTATATTTTATATAGCGCTTTTTTCTAGTGACTCAAAGCGCTTTTACATAGTGAAACCCAATATCTAAGTTACATTTTAAACCAGTGTGGGGGGCACTGTGAGCAGGTGGGTACAGTGTCTTGCCCAATGACACAACGGAAGTGACTAGGATGGCGGAAGCGGGGATCGGACCTGGAACCCTCAAGTTGCTGGCACGGCCACTCTACCAACCGAGCTATACCGCCCGAATTAACTGTTGAGTGTTATCATAAATGTTGAGTGAGAGGCAAGTCCAATAGGGCAGGGCAGGCTCATAGATCCGTGAATCAAGCAGGAAGTCGGGGGCTATAGCCGGGCGTAGGAGGTCCGTGTCCAAGCGGGAGGTCGAGATCCGAAAGGCAATCAGGGAAGCAGAAGAACCGCGGGGTGAGACGAGACGCACAGCTCGAAACACGGGAACGAAGGGGTAGCTGCCAGGAACGACAAGGGAAGAACCACAAGACCAATCATAAGACGGGGAAAGAAACATGGAGAGAGAAAGGCATAGAGCTTTGTTAGTTGGCTTACGGTACTCGAACAGATGATTACGTTCTGGCCCGAATGCACAGGCTTAAGAAGCCCGGGAAGATCATCAAAGACAGGTGCGCTGAGTGCTGATTGATTGCAGCTGCTTGCTGCCGCCGGAATGACGCACGCAGGAGAAGAGCGGCCGTGGGCGTGTCCCGAGGTGCGCTTCGCGCAGCTCATTGATGAATGCGCATTGGCATGCACCCGGAGCCGTGACAAAACTTCTTTTAACATTAGCTTTGTTCACACACCACTCTCACAGACTGGGGTCTGTCTGTGAGGAAGTCAAGCAGCCAGTTGCATAGGGGGGTACTGAATCCAAGGGGGGCCAGTTTGCTCACCAAGTGCTGCGGGATGATGGTGTTGAATGCCGAGCTAAAGTCCAGAAACCACATCTGCACGTGTGTGTCCTTTCCTTCCAGACGTTCTAAGCTCAGGTGGAGTGCAGAGGAGATGGCGTCCTTTGTGGAGCGGTTAGGGCGATAAGCAAACTGGTATGGGTCGAATGTGGGGGGAAGTCTGGAGACAATGTATTCTTTTACCAGCCTCTCGAAGCACTTCATTATAGATGTTTTTTGGGATAAGGTAACCATCTGTTCAGTATTTTAACATTAAAGTGTTTGATTGTGAGGCATTAAAAGCCACAAAATGCAACGGGTCCATCAGACCCACAAAGACTGGCTGAGTAACAACAATATGAACACCACACAAAGATTAAAAAAGATTCCAAACTTACATTTGCATCATACCCTGCCTGTGAGTGAGTCACTATTTTGTGTGACTTTTTCAACTGTGGCTCCTACTTTGGGAAGCCCAGAGTTACAATTATACAGGATTAAGTCATTCCTTTAACGTGGATGGGTGTGACCATGTCACATTTGTTGGTTGCATCTCACAACGCTTTACCCATTTAAATACAAATTATTTTGAGTGGTGGGGAAATTGCATTAGGGATCTTATTACTAGGTATATGGCTATGTAACATTCTCAGACTGTTGACCTATTAGTAAGCAAAAAGCAGTTCCTAATTTGTAATTCGCCAGTAACCCTGCACAATTTAGCCAGTTGTCATTTTTGGTGTGTTAAATTGTTCCTGAGTAGCTCTCAAGCGTATACATCAACCCTCTAACCCAGAGGTGTCAAATTAATTTTAGATCGGGGGCAACATGGAGAAAAATCTACTCCCAAGTGGGCCGGACTGGTAAAATCACAGCACGATAACTTAAAAAAAAAGACAACATTAGATTGTTTTCTATGTTTAAAAATAGAACCAGCACATTCTGAAATTGTACAAATCATAATGTTGTTGTTGTTGTTTTTTACACTTACATGTTGCGGTTAATAGTATTCTATCTTTCTTTATCGTTATTTATATTTTCTGAATACATTATGTGATAATGTTCATCAGTCAACTCATTGGTGTTAATTTTTAAACTAGCAAGATAAACAAATAATATCAAAATCAAATTACAGGATGTTATTCATGTAGTTTGCTCATTTTCCTCGACTGGTGTACGAATATCATGTGGTTTATTTTGTACATATGTAGCATCATCTACAAAGATACAAATAATTGCTATTTCGACATCTAGTGGACACATTTAGAACATCAATCAATCAATCAATCAATCAAAGTTTACTTATATAGCCCTAAATCATGAGTGTCTCCAAGGGCTGGACAAGCCACAACGACATCCTTCGGCTCAGATCCCACATCAGGGCAAGAAAAAACTCAACCCACTGGGATGACAAAGAGAAACCTTGGAGGGGACCGCAGACCGGTGCAATGGACATCGAGTGGATCTAGCATAATATTGTGAGAGTCTCGTCCATGGTGGATCTAACATAATAATGTGAGAGTCCAGTCCATAGGGGGCCAGCAGGAGATCATCTTGAGTGGAGACAAGTCAGCAGCGCAGAGACGTCCCCAACTGATGCACAGATGAGTGGTCCACCCTGGGTCCCAACTCTGGACAGCCAGCACCTCATCCATGGTCACCGGAACCGGAATAACCCGGCGAGGGGGCAAAGGAGAAAAGAAAACGGCAGATCAACTGGTCTAAAAGGGGGGTCTATTTAAAGGCTAGAGCAGGGGTCACCAACGCGGTGCCCGCGGGCACGAGGTTGCCCGTAAGGACCAGATGAGTCGCCCGCGGGCCTGTTCTAAAAAAAAATATTTATTTTTTTTTTTTTTAAATTCAATCTACATAGAAAAAACACAAGATACACTTTCAATCAGTGCATCAACCCAAACAACCTCCCCCATGCACACTCATCCACACAAAAGGGGTTATTTCTTTCTGCTACCAATATTCTGGTTCCCACAACATAGACAACACATCTGCAAGGGACACAGTCCCTGAAGCACACATGATTGTATAGGCTGCTGGTCCACTAACATTTTCATTAATTACTATTTTTTATGTAATTATTTTTATATTGTTTTACTTTCTTTTTTATCCAAGAAAATGTTTTTTATTTATTTATCTTATTTTTTTTTTTTTTAAAAAGGGCCTTATCTTCAACAGACCAGGTTGTCAATGAAATTAGATTTGTTTAAAGGGTTTTTTAAACCAGGCCCAGTCCAGATAATGTCCAAGTCGGACTCAGCAACACACACCTTCATTCATGTACACAGAAAAAAATTAGGGAACACAACAGATTGCATATAATTTATAAACAAAACACTTTGCATTCCATTCGAAAGGACGTTCCCTTTAGATGTCCGATCCTTAACATTTTACATTTATCATAATTAAGCTTAAGGCCAGATTGCTGTGAAAATATGTCCAAAAGATTAAGAAGGTTCCGCAAACAATGAGGAAAAATCTTATCTTTGTGAATCAGCCTTTTCTGACATGAACTTCATCAAGAACAAACACAGAACACGCCTCACTGATGCACATCTGCAAGACTCACTCAGAGTTGCAGTGTCAAGTTACACACCAGAGTACAACACACTAGTTAACAGCATGCAATGCCAGGCTTCCCACTTACTGACAAAGAAACAGATAACAGATTTGGTGTCCAGTTCAAAGTGTGACATGATTTAAAAATTTGAGAGTTTACTTTTGTATTTTACATGAGTTATTATTTGTACAAACATGGTGCAAAGTAATTCATGATTTGTTAAAAAATGTTAGTGGCTAGCTAGTTAAAATGGGATATTGTGATTTCACAAGACTGTCTTAGAAGTGATCATTTGAAAATGTTCAATTTGAAAAATGTGCACTTAGAGAAAATATAAAAATAAAGTGTTGCATATTGATATTTATCTGTTTCTATATATATTTATTGTGAGAAATCATTAAGATGATCAGTGTTTCCACAAAGATAAATATCATTAATTATTAATAATAACAGAGTTAAAGGTAAAATGAGCAAATTGGCTACTTCTGGCAATTTATTTAAGTGTGTATCTAACTGGTAGCCCTTCGCATTAATCAGTACCCAAGAAGTAGCCCTTGGTTTCAAAAAGGTTGGTGACCCCTGGGCTAGAGTATACAAATGAGTTTTAAGATGGGACTTAAATGCTTCTACTGAGGTAGCAACTCTAACTGTTACCGGGAGGGCATTCCATAGTACTGGAGCCCGAATAGAAAACGCTCTATAGCCCGCAGACTTTTTTTTGGGCTCTGGGAATCACTAATAAGCCGGAGTTCTTTGAACGCAGATTTCTTGCCGGGACATATGGTACAATACAATCAGCAAGATAGGATGGAGCTAGACAGTGTAGTATTTTATACGTAAGTAGTAAAACCTTAAAGTTACATCTTAAGTGCACAGGAAGCCAGTGCAGGTGAGCCAGTATAGGCGTAATATGATCAAACTTTCTTGTTCTTGTCAAAAGTCTAGCAGCCGCATTTTGTACCAACTGTAATCTTTTAATGCTAGACATAGGGAGACCCGAAAATAATACGTTACAGTAATCAAGACGAGACGTAACGAACGCATGAATAATGATCTCAGCGTCACTAGTGGACAAAAACGAACGAATTTGCAGAACGAACAGCAGTTTCTTTCATTCAAAAAATTCAGGTTCATTTTTATACTTAGCAAACTCATCCTGCGGGCCGAACAAAACCTGTTCGCGGGCCTGATCCGGCCGTCGTGCCGTACGTTTGACACCCCTGCTCTAACCAATCAAATGTGCTGTCGGGTTCTAACCTCTGTTTCCATTTTTACCTTTCATGTCTGTCTTTTCTAACAAAACTCACCACAGAGACAGTGCCCAACTGCCCAACCAAATGTTCGCCATAGAAATGGCGGTCAACTAAGTGCAATGTGTTGGATCATAAAGAAAAACCGACACTTGACAAGCGCTTGTCAACACTAAACATGCTGAGATTGGCTGCAAATTGTGGACAACAGAGGGAAGGGAGGGAGGCTATTTCATTACAATTAGCTGTAACTGCTGAGTGTCAGGGCATCTAAACAGTAGCTGTAAGCTATTATCCAACCATTGCCTTAGTAAGTGTTTTATGTAAATGCATAGATGTGAAATATAAACAGTGGTAGCTGAGTGAACATAGTTAATAATTGTTAATAAATTGAATACGCTATACCCAAATATTTCCTGAAAATGCCCATAACAAGCATATGTGTACGAAGTCAGTCCCGGAGGTCCTCACAACAGAGTCAGCTACATTTTGTATTGAATTGACTACTTTAATTTTAGACTACATTTATAATACAAAATAATCATATAAAACATAATAACTAAACATCATGAATAATCAAATCTTAATCCATGAATCGTAATCGAAACGGGAGGTGTCCAAATATTCCCACCCCTAGCAATCGCTACAATTGCCTGCAAAATCCGGGAGCTGCTGATCATAGACCATACTTGCCAACCCTCCCGATTTTCCGGGAGACTCCCGAATTTCAGTGCCCCTCCCGAAAATCTCCCGGGGCACCCATTCTCCCTAATCTCTCCCGATTTTCACCCGGACAACAATATTAAGGGCGTGCCATGATGGCACTGCCTTTAGCATCCTCTGCAACCTCGACGCGTCCGCTTTTTCTCCATACAAACAGCGTGTCGGCCCAGTCACATGTTGTATGCGGCTTCTGCATACACACAAAAATGACTGCAAGACATACTTGATCTACAGCCATACAGGTCACACTGAGGGTGGCCGTATAAACAACTTTGACACTGTTACAAATATGCGCCACACTGTGAACCCACACCAAACAAGAATGACAAACACATTTCGGGAGAACATCCGCACCGTAACACAACATAAACACAACAGAACAAATACCCAGAATCCCTTGCATCCCTAACTCTTCCGGGCTACAATATACACCCCCGCTACCACCAAACCCCACACCCCCAACCCCGCCCACCTCAAACCCCCCCCCCCCCCCCCCCCCCCCCCCCCGCCTCTCCCGAAGTATGTCATAGACTCACACACTTGTTCTTAAGAAAGTAAAAATAAAGTTGTTCACCTTGATTTATGTCATGGATTTGATGGACTACTTTGATTGAACCACAATTACCCAGCAGCCTTCTCCTCTGTTCCTGCAGCAGCAGTTGAGAATGACATTATGAGTAATGCTATTCATCCAGTGGGGACTGGTAATTGAAGGCCTGGAAATGTACAGTACAATAAAACATTAAAATCCTATCTTTTTATGTATCATTTGTGTTTTATTAGTGACATCACTGTCAGGTTTACTGCGGAAAAAAATAAGCATTTAATTATATGGCAAAATCCAAAAACACAAAGTACAAATAAACAGGGATGGAAGTAAATCTAACACGGGGTGACTTTGAAAAAGTGGTAACTCAGAAAGCACAGTGGAAAAACTTAAATAGATTAAGGCTGAATCCCAATTCTCCCTCTTAATCCTTGGCCCTGGTTTTGTGCGTTCACGTCAACCAAGTGGTGTCCCAACTCTCCTGTCAGGCTAAGGCAGTGCTTCTCAATTATTTTCTTCTACGGCCCCCGTAGAAGAAAATATTTTGGCCCCCCCACTCTCCGCCACGATTATAAATAGTGTCATTTATTTATAAAATTGTTACAAGTTCACTTCTGCATAACATAGTATCCTTATTACCATTAATGATTACATAATATATAGATCAATTTACAATAAATAACAACTTTATTAATTTCGTTTTTATTGATGTCTGTCTATCTGTGTTGGCCCTGCGATGAGGTGGCGACTTGTCCAGGGTGTACCCCGCCTATCGCCCGAATGCAGCTGGGATAGGCTCCAGCACTCGTCGCCACCCCGAAAGGGACAAGCAGTAGAAAATGGATGGATGGATACATTTAAAGGCCTACTGAAAGCCACTACTACCGACCACGCAGTCTGATAGTTTATATATCAATGATGAAATCTTAACATTATAACACATGCCAATACGGCCGGGTTAACTTATAAAGTGACATTTTAAATTTGCCGCTAAACTTCCGGTTCGAAACGCCTCTGAGGATGACGTATGCGCGTGACGTAGCCCGGCGAACACGGGTATGCCTTCCACATTGAAGTCGATACGAAAAAGCTCTGTTTTCATTTCATAATTCCACAGTATTCTGGACATCTGTGTTCGTGAATCTGTTTCAATCATGTTCATTGCATTATGGAGAAGGAAGCCAAGCAAGCAAAGAAGAAAGTTGTCGGTGCGAAATGGACGTATTTTTCGAACGTAGTCAGCCACAACAGTACACAGCCGGCGCTTCTTTGTTTACATTCCCGAAAGATGCAGTCAAGATGGAAGAACTCGGATAACAGAGACTCTAACCAGGAGGACTTTTGATTTGGATACACAGACGCCTGTAGAGAACTGGGACAACACAGACTCTTACCAGGATTACTTTGATTTGGATGACAAAGACGCAGACGTGCTACTGTGAGTATGCAGCTTTGGCTTTTTTTTGCGTATGTACGTAACTTTTTTAAAATATATAAGCTTTATGAACCTTGGGTTAGGTGAACGGTCTTTTGGGCCGAGTGATTGTGTGTGTTGATCATGTGTTTGAATTGTATTGGCGTGTTCTATGGAGCTAGGAGCTAGCAGAGGAGCTAGCATAACACATACCGTACCTACGTGCGCGTCACGTACGTAACTTTTTAAAAATATATAAGCTTTATGAACCTTGGGTTAGGTGAACGGTCTTTTGGGCTGAGTGATTGTGTGTGTTGATCAGGTGTTTGAATTGTATTGGCGTGTTCTATGGAGCTAGGAGCTAGCAGAGGAGCTAGGAGCTAGCATAACAAACACGCAGGTGTTATTATGCAGGATTAATTTGTGGCATATTAAATATAAGCCTGGTTGTGTTGTGGCTAATAGAGTATATATATGTCTTGTGTTTATTTACTGTTGTAGTCATTCCCAGCTGAATATCAGGTACCGTGAGTATGCAGCCTTGGCTGCTAAACATTCGATAACTTGACCGTATGTGCGCGTCACGTACGTAACTTTTTAAAAATATATAAGCTTTATGAACCTTGGGTTAAGGAAACGGTCTTTTGGGCTGAGTGATGGTGTGTGTTGATCAGGTGTTTGAATTGTATTGGCGTGTTCTATGGAGCTAGGAGCTAGCAGAGGAGCTAGGAGCTAGCATAACAAACACGCAGGTGTTTTTATGCAGGATTAATTTGTGGCATATTAAATATAAGCCTGGTTGTGTTGTGGCTAATAGAGTATATATATGTCTTGTGTTTATTTACTGTTGTAGTCATTCCCAGCTGAATATCAGGTCACCCCCGGCTCTCACAGCATCTTCCCTATCTGAATAGCTTCAACTCCCCACTAGTCCTTCACTTGCACTTTACTCATCCACAAATCTTTCATCCTCGCTCAAATTAATGGGGAAATTGTCGCTTTCTCGGTCCGAATCTCTCTCACTTCATGCGGCCATCATTGTAAACAATAGGGAACTTTGCGTATATGTTCAACTGACTACGTCACGCTACTTCCGGTAGGGGCAAGCCTTTTTTTTATCAGATACCAAAAGTTGCAATCTTTATCGTCGTTGTTCTATACTAAATCCTTTCAGCAAAAATATGGCAATATCGCGAAATGATCAAGTATGACACATAGAATAGATCTGCTATCCCCGTTTAAATAAAAAAAATTCATTTCAGTAGGCCTTTAAAGTGCATCAATTTCCCTGAATTAAAAAAAATAAAAATTAAACCACACACATTTTTTGACTTACTTAAACCATTTGATGCTGAGAAATAAAATAAAATAGATAAACAAATAATAAAACATTCAAATTATTCAGCAACTATAACTCAGGAGCACAATATATAAAACGCTTGAACCTACAAAACAAAAATGAATTTAAAAAAATATGTTTTTTTTATAAAACTGAGGAAATCAGAATTAATTTTCAAAGCGGGGTTTGAAGTAGGACTGCATTAAACGATTATTTTGTGAATCGATTAATCTATCTTTTTTTTTTTTTTATTAATCTGTAGATTTGATACATTTTTGTAACAAACTGTTCTTTAGTATAGTGGTGCAAAACATAAATGAGAACAATACGGAAATAATTTCAGTAAAGTAAAACACAATGCTTACCCCAATGACCACTGATGCCTTATTTAAAACCCACAGTCGCAAATCTTGGTTTTAAATTCAACAATGATTTTAAACAGTGGATTAACTTCGTTGTACGATCCAGTTTTTATCACTCGAGACTTTTAGCGAAATTTTATCAGTTTTATTTTTTAACGACTTTGAGCGGGTAATCTATGATTTTATTTCATCAAGTTTGGACTACGGCAACTTCCTGCACGTCGGAATGAACCAGGCCTCAATCGCTTGATTGAAGTTAGTCCAAAATGCTGCTCCTCACCTTTTAACTGGCACTAAAAAACATGAACACATTACCACCATTTTAGCATCCTGGCTCCCAGTTCATTTTAGAATTCATTTAAAAATACCATCCGCCGCCTCAGGAAGGGGAAGCAGTGCAATGTCAACACCGTGTATGGTGGGGTTGGTGTTCTGCTGACCTTGACTGCGGATGTTGTGGATCGGTGGAGGGAATACTTCGAAGACCTCCTCAATCCTACCAACATGTCTTCCTATGACGAAGCAGTGCCTGGGGAATCTGTGGTGGGCTCTCCTATTTCTGGGGCTGAGGTTGCCGAGGTAGTTAAAAAGCTCCTCTGTGGTAAGGCCCCGGGGGAGGATGAGATCCGCCCGGAGTTCCTTGAGGCTCTGGATGTTGTGGAGCTGTCTTGGTTGACAAGACTCTGCAGCATTGCGTGGACATTGGGGGCGGTACCTCAGGATTTGCAGACCGGGGTGGTGGTTCCTCTCTTTAAGAAGGGGAACCGGATGGTGTGTTCCAACTATAATGGGATCACACTCCTCAGCCTTCCCTGTAAGGTCTATTCAGGTGTACAAGAGAGGAGGCTGCGCCGGATAGTCGAACCTCGGATTCAGGAGGAACAGTGTGGTTTTCGTCCATGTCGTGGAACTGTGGACCAGCTCTATACTCTCGGCAGGGTCCTTGAGGGTGCATGGGAGTTTGCCCAACCAGTCTACATGTGTTTTGTGGACTTGGAGAAGGCATTCGACCGTGTACCCCGGGAAGTCCTGTGGGGAGTGCTCAGAGAGTATGGGGTAACGGACTGTCTTATTGTGGCGGTCCGCTCCCTGTATAATCAGTGTCAGAGCTTGGTCCGCATTGCCGGCAGTAAGTCGGACCCGTTTACAGTGAGGGTTGGACTCCGCCAAGGCTGCCCTTTGTCACCGATTCTGTTCATAACTTTTATGGACAGAATTTCTAGGCGCTGGTTTTGTGGCTGCAGGATTAGGTCTCTGCTATTTGCAGATGATGTACCATACCATACCATACCAACTTTATTTATAAAGCCCTTTAAAAAAAAGATGTGGTCCTGATGGCTTCATCTGGCCAGGATCTTCAGCTCTCACTGGATCGGTTCACAGCTGAGTGTGAAGCGACTTGGATGAGAATCAGCACCTCCAAGTCAGACTCCATGGTTCTCGCCCGGAAAAGGGTGAAGTGCCATCTCCGGGTTGGGGAGGAGATCTTGCCCCAAGTGGAGGAGTTCAAGTACGTCGGACTCTTGTTCACGAGTGAGGGAAGAGTGGATCGTGAGATCGACAGGCGGATCGGTGCGGCGTCTTCAGTAATGCGGACGCTGTATCGATCCGTTGTGGTGAAGAAGGAGCTGAGTCGGAAGGCAAAGCTCTCGATTTCCTGGTCGATCTACGTTCCCATCCTCACCTATGGTCATGAGCTTTGGGTCATGACCGAAAGGACAAGATCACGGGTACAAGCGGCCGAAATTAGTTTCCTCCGCCGTTTGGCGGGGCTCTCCCTTAGAGATAGGGTGAGAAGCTCTGTCATCCGGGAGGAGCTCAAAGTAAAGCTGCTGCTCCTCCACATCGAGAGGAGCCATATGAGGTGGTTCGGGCATCTGGTCAGGATGCCACCCGAACACCTCCCTAGGGAGGTGTTTCGGGCACGTCCGACCGGTAGGAGGCCACGGGGAAGACCCAGGACACGTTGGGAAGACTATCTCTCCCGGCTGGCCTGGGAACGCCTCGGGATCCCCGGGAGGAGCTGGACGAAGTGGCTGGGGAGAGGGTAGTCTGGGTTTCCCTGCTTAGGCTGCTGCCCCCGCGACCCGACCTCGGATAAGCGGAAGAAGATGGACGGATGGATTTAAAAATATTGTTGTTTGTTTTTAAAATCTCTTAACAGATCAGTGCCACAGTATATGTTAGAACTTTTAAAAATATACACCCCCACAAGGTCTCTGAGGTCAGCTGATCAGTTTTTTCTTGTCGTCCCAAAAAACCAGAGGGGGATCGTGCATTGTCTGCTGTGGCTCCAAAACTTTGGAATTATATCTCTCTTGCTATTCGGACGGCTCCCTCTTTAATGAGTTTTAAATCATGTCTTAAAGCATATTTTTACTGTATGGCTTTTAAACCAGCATGAGAGTTGTGTGATTTTATTTTCTTTAATGTATTTAATCTTTTATAGGTACATGTTTTATATTATTGACTCTCCTTGTGTGTATGTCTTAAGCACTGTGCAGCACTTTGTGAAAATTGTATTGTTTTTGGAAATGTGCTATATAAATAAAGTGGATTGGATTGGATTGCAACAAATGAATTCTCCAAACATACAGCAACAATTTTCTTGTATGTAGAAAGAAACTTTAAATGCACGTTTTTTGGTTCAAGAATACAAAAGAAAGTGAAATCAACTCATACCATTTCATGTAATAATTGTAAATTATATTATACATAAATGCTGAAAGCTATTGACTATATGATCTAAAAAATGAACCGTAAAAGCGCCTTACTTTTTTCGAAAGTAAACTAGTAGTGGGACGTTTGACATAATTTAACTGTATTTTTTACTAAAGATAACTAAATGATTTTGCTTCTTAATTTTAATCACACTTATAATCAGCAGAAAAACACATGAAGGAATTGCTGACTATTTACATTGTAGATTGTCACTGAAGGCATCAAAACTATGAATGAACACATGTGGAGTTATGTACTTAACAAAAAAAGGAGAAATAACTGAAAACATGTTTCATATTCTAGTTTCTTCAAAATAGCCACCCTTTGCTCTGATTACTGCTTTGCACACTCTTGGCATTCTCTATGAGCTTCAAGGGGTAATCACCTGAAATGGTTTTCACTTTACAGGTGTCATAGTTTTGATGCCTTCATGGACAATCTACAATGTAAATAGTCTTGAAAATAAAGAAAACGCATTGAAATGAGAAGGTGTGTCCAAACATTTGGCCTGTACTGTATATATATATATATATATATATATATATATATATATATATATATATATATATATATATATATATATATATATATATATATTCCTCGCGCACTAATTGACTGAAAGAGTACGCACTTGATGTCACGTTATCGATGGAAAAATGCATTTTTAGACGATATGATTTGCCTGAGCGGCTAGGAGACACTGAGAGTCACAAGCAGTAGAAAATGGATTAGAAAGGATAGATTTAAAAGTATAATAAAAATAAAATATATATATATATATTTTTTTTAAAATTATTTTATTTGTAAACTTGGGACTTCCCGCAGGCCGGATTTTGGACGTGCGGGCCGTAGTTTGGGGACCACTGGTTTAACCTACATAAAGTCAAAGTCCTCCTCTGTCCAGGGACTTATTCCCTGATTTTTTTAAACATTAACAAAAACCAACAATGTGAAAAAAACCAATATTGATCTAATCACATCACTCATATACTGTACTACTCTTGGTATCAATAGCATCGACTTAAGGATCTTTCCACCCTACTCCGTGATTGCTGGCAGTCTGGCACGCCGCACACGAACACCCACAGCAATTGAGCACACACGCGCAGATCTTGCTGTAATATTATCCTCTCTCTCGAGACCAGGCCTGGGCATATATATATATATATATATATATATATATATATATATATATATATATATATATATATATATATATATATATATATATATATATATATATATATATATATATATATATATATATATATATATATAAAACCAGGCTCAGATCCAAATAATTTTAATAACCTTCGTCCCTTTTCAAATCTGCCATTCATTTAAAAAATCCTTGAAAAAATACAATTTTCTCCTCCCAACTTCACTCCCACCTACAGTTAAATAACCTACATGAACAATTCCAGTCTGGTTTCCGCCCCCTGCACAGCATCGAAACAGCACTTGTAAAAATCCCAAATGATCTCCGCCTGGCAGCTGATTCTGGTCGTCTCACTATCCTCATCCTTTTAGATGTCACTGCAGCTTTTGTTACCATTCAACACACTGTCCTCCTCCATAGATTGCACAGTATTGGCATCACACGCACACCCCTTCACTGGTTTAGATCATATCTCTCCCACTGCACTCAGTTTGTTCCACTCCGTTCATTCAAATCCCCTCCGTCTCCCATTTCCTCTGGTGTGCCCCAGGGCTCTGTTCTTGTTCCCCTGCTTTTTATCATTTACATTCTTCCCCTGGGCAATATTTTCCGTAAATTTAAAATACATTTTCACTGTTATGCGGATGACACCCAGCTCTACATCTCAACCAAACCAACTGCTTCTCTTCCTCCTTCCTCCCTTACAGACTACCTCAGTGAACTCAAACTGTGGTTCTCATCCAGATTCCTCCAACTCAATAGTAATAAAACCGAAATCTTACTTGTTGGAACAAAATCCATTCTCGCCAAAACAAACAGCTAGTCCAATACTCTCTGCAATTCCTCTGTCTCACCCTCCTCCCATGTCAAGAGTCTGGGTGTCATCCTGGACAGCACACTCTTTTCAAGCTCCCATAAACAACATTACCCGGTCTGCTTACTTTCATCTACACAACATTAATCGACTTCGCCCATCCCTGACCCCACATACAGCTGCCATACTGGTCCATAGCCTGGTCACCTCTCGCCTGGACTACTGCAACTCTCTTCTGTTTGGTCTCCCTCACAAGTCACTTCACAAACTTCAGCTTCTCCAGAACTCTACCCCTTCAACCCAGCACATCACCCCTGTTCTGCAAGAACTCCACTGGCTACCCATCAAACACCGTATCCAATTTAATATAATTCTCCTCACTTTCAAAGCCATCCATAACCTCTCTCCATCATATCTCTCTGACCTGCCCCATGTCGCCACGCCCTCACGTTCCCTAAGATCCTCTTCACCCATCCATCTCACTGTCCCCTTATTTAAACTGTCCACCATGGGTGCCCGAGCTTTCAGGCGCTCAGCCCCTCATCTTTGGAACTCATTACCACCAGACCTTCGTAACATACACTCAATATCCCTCTTTAAGTCAAGACTCAAAACATACCTATTCCTGAATGCTTATCCACTGTAAATCTTATCGATCTTTGTTGTTGTTATTTTTATCCAATTGATTTTATTGTTTTGATTTTGTACGGTGTCCTTGAGTGCCCAGAAAGACGCCTTATAAGTAAAATGTATAATTATAATATACAGTATATGTATACTTTGTATATATATATATATAAATATATATATATATATATATAGATATATATATATATATATATATATATATATATATATATATATATATATATATATATATATATATATATATATATATATATATATGTGTTGAATATGTATATATATATACTGTACATACATATATGTATATATATATATATATATATATATATATATATATATATATATATATATATATATATATATATATATATATATATATATACATATATATACATATATATATATATATATATATATATATATATATACAAAGTATACATATACTGTATATGCATACATATATATATATATATATATATATATATATATATATATATATATATATATATATATATATATATATATATATATATATATATATATATATATATATATGTAAGACAAAATCTCTGTGGGTAATTATTTCAATATTTGTCTATGATGTTCTGATTCATCCATGTCATTGTATTCTCAGGGCATTCAATCGATCGCAACTGGACTGTTTGGTTTGTTTTTTCTCACTACGATAGGGCGAAACCATTCTTGCCCAGGCACACCCTCCTCGTGTTGGAGTATAAATATTTTGGGTTTTTTACAGCAGCCGCTAGACTAGATCTGATCAATCTAAGTCTATGAGCATTAACTGATGAATCTTACTCGGATGAGAGATGCAACGTCTTCTAAGACAATCCAAACAGTCCAGTTGCGATCGATTGAAAGCCCTTACAATATTTTAATATTAGTTGTATTATGCTCATCATCTGTACGCATAACTTTTTTAGGATTTAAAGAAACAAAGACTTCCACTACCCTGGAGGTCCAATGACAAGGTCTTACAGACTAAGCCTCTTATCTACCCAACATTTGAATGATGCTACAGTATGTTGTGGATAAGGACGTGTTAAGTTATTGCATTTTCTAAAACTGTCATGTCTGTTTATAATGTTTTGGCCATGTGTTGTTTAGTTATGCTGTTAGTTTTAGACTTCCTTAGTTCCTGGTTTCACTTCCTGGTTTTGTTTTGTTTCCATGGTTACTCATTAGTTTCACCTGTTCCACGTTTGGACTCACACACACCTGTCTCACGTTTTCACATTTTGAGTCACGCACCTGCTGTCACTATTATTTAAGCTCCCAGTTGCCAGGCTGTCTTCCTGGCAATATCACCTTCTCCGCTCATTTATGCTCTGCCCACTTTCTGATCACGCGTCTTCATGCCATGTTCTATGCCAAGTAAGTTTTTGTTTATTGTTCATAGTTTTGTGCCCACGTGCTTGTCTTTTGTTTCATAGTCTAGTTTTGTACTTCTGCCTTTGTGCGCGCCTTTTGTTTTCATAGTCAAGTTTTTTTTACCTCCGCTGTGAGCGCCTTTTGTTTATTCCTTTTTATTGTCATTATATTAAATTATGTACTCACCTCCAAGCCACGTCCGGTCCACATCATTTGCACCACGGGAGAACAAATCACGCCATAGACCAAGTCTTGACAAAAACTTTCAAACATGAATTAGTTTAAAGCAGAGGTCAAACACATTTTGGCTTAGGGGCCGAATGGAGGACAATCTATTCCCACGCGGGCTGGACTGGTAATCTCATGGCATTAAAATTTAAAAATAATGACAACTTCAGATTGTTTTCTTTGTCTTACTTTAGCCAAAGATAGAACAAGCACATTCTGAAACTGTACATTTTACAAATAATCCTCCTAGCAAAACACGTCATGTTAGTTGAAAATTCTTAGGAAAAAATTGGTGCAGTTTCAAAAACACAATGAACTTTGACTATGTCTGAGTGTTAGCAATTTAAGATAGAGCACCATTATTATCCTGTTTCTAAGGTTTTATTAATATACTTGTTATTTCCATCTAGACTTCTTATTTCTTGTGTTGTTTCAAGCTAGTTTAGCGATTAGCATACTTTCTTGTCTACTTCTGCTTGTTCTTGCTCAGTGTGTACCATGTTTAGCCTCTTCCTCCTGTCCTCCAGTGATAATGCTACGTGTACGAAGTGTAGTTTGTTTGACGCAATTGAGGTGATGATTATGAACTTAAGAGAGCGGCTCCATACTGTGTATGGAGATGCATAGTTAGCTGCTAGCCACATCTGTCAGCCAGGGGACAACAACTAAATAAACTATCAGCTGGAGATCAGCTTTTGTGATCAGCATTGACCGATCACATACTTTTTTTGTTGTCTTAAAGAAAATCGGCTGACACTGATCAATGGCCAATTGATTGCCGCATTGCTACTACGGATGATGCCAATCCTAATCATTGAAATATTAAAGTAAAATACAAATATATTTCTACACAACTACATGAAAGCATTATCCTAAAAAGCATATAATCATATAATCCTGAAGAACCTAATAATGATTCATTATTAGTGTTGTTTAGTAGGGAAAATATGTTTACCCTGCTTATTGTAATTGTTTACCTCCTTACAGTACAACGATATGAACAGTCCAAAAAGGTTGATGGTGATTTATTGAGCAAAATAATGTAGAAGGCTTTGTACTTGAAAGCCTTGTTGGCGAGCGCAGAGGTCACATGTTTCTTGTGGTTGGTCACCAGGGTTGAAAACATCTCAGGAATGATTTTAGTTAGAGAAACAGAATGTTTCCAACTCCATGTTTGACAGTAGTTGTTGGGCTTATATTCATCACCAGTCAAATTAAATCAAGCTCATACCAAAGAGCGGAATGTCGGTCAATGTCACATTCTCATTCACAGTCTGAATCTTTCCGATGTTCAAACTTCGGACAAACCTTAAAATGTGTTTTCTGAGTAGAGGGACTTTGCGGGCACTGCAATCCATTACAGCAGAATGTGTTATTATGCTTTCCTTGCTGACGGAGATAATTTACAAGTTTCTCGTTTTGTAATCCTGAGCGCACCTCACCTTTCTTAGAATCATCCTTACCCCTCCAGGTGAACTCTTGCATGGAGCTCCAGGCCAAGGGCAATTGGCTGTCATCTTTTTATTTCTTACATTTATGAGTAATCGCACCAACAGTGGTCTCTTTACCAAGCTTCTTGCTAAAAGGACAGGACAAAGCTGTGTGCTTTGATTTTACATTACTAAATCTCTCTCCATTACAATAAACCTACCATACAATTCTAGATTGAGCATATCTTTGTCAGGGGGTATACATTTATGAATCAAGCAGGGGATGAAATACTTATTTTCACACTTTTATTATACATGCATGGCCATTAAATTGAAAAAAATAAATAAAAAATACTATGTTTAGGCCTTCAATTCCTGTACAATCAGAGCACAAGCTTGGATTGTATAATGCCAGCAGTAAGTCAAGTCGCAGTGTGAACGTTGGCTTTTTTTGTCACTGGTTCTGTTAGTTTTTCCTATGAACAATATCTTAGGAGCAGCTACACATAGAGGCAGTCCAGTTTCTTAGCCTGACGATTTAAGCTTTAAGCTCGGAAAATGTAGATTATACTCTTCAAAAGTATCCAACAATATTGTGAAATTCAAATTAGGTGAACAAAAATTACACTGGAATAGCTTTGATTTCAGTGAAAGTACAACAACGAGTAACATGACTCAAATAAAAGTGAAACGTAGTCATTCAAATAATTACTTAAGAGTAAGTTTTCAGTGAAAATAACTACTTAAGTAGTGAATAATATTTAGTAGGTATTTTTTAATGGTAGTTGGTAGGGATGTAACGATGAAAGGTAATAATGATAAAGTAGGTAAAGGTAAAACTTCTGACGGTTATGATTACCTTTTTAAAATTTTAATGATCGAAAAACCATTATTAATAGCCACAGTTTGATAAACTCACAGACCCACTAGCGCTGGCTTGCTAGCTAGTTTAATTGCTAACATGAATACAACACAAATTAAAGGCCTACTGAAACCCACTACTACCGACCACGCAGTCTGATAGTTTTTTAATATCAATGATGAAATCTTAACATTGCAACACATGCCAATACGGCCGGGTTAACTTATAAAGTGCAATTTTAAATTCCCCGCCACACTTCCGGTTGAAAACGTCTAGATATGATGACGTATGCGCGTGACGTCAACGGTTGATACGGAAGTATTCGGACCCATTGAATCCAATACAAAAAAGCTCTGTTTTCATCCCAAAATTCCACAGTATTCTGGACATCTGTGTTGGTGAATCTTTTGCAATTTGTTTAATGAACAATAAAGACTGCAAAGAAGAAAGCTGTAGGTGCGATCGGTGTATTAGCGGCGGACTACAGCAACACAACCAGGAGGACTTTGAGGATAGCGGACGCGCTAGCCGAACGACCTCACCTTGACTTCCTCCGTCTCCGGGCCGCCAACCGCATCGGTGATTGGGTGAAGTCCTTCGTCGTACCGTCGATCGCTGGAACGCAGGTGAGCACGGGTCGTGATGAGCAGATGAGAGCTGGCGTAGGTGCAGAGCTAATGTTTTTAGCATAGCTTTGTCAAGGTTCCGTAGCCAAGTTAGCTTCAATGGCGTCGTTAGCAACAGCATTGTTAAGCTTAGCCAAGCTGGAAAGCATTAACCGTGTATTTACATGTCCAGAGTTTGGTAGTATTGTTGATCTTCTGTCTATCCTTCCAGTCAGGGACTTATTTGTTTTGTTTCTATATGCAGTAAAGCCCGATGCTATCACGTTAGCTCAGTAGCTAAAGAGCTTCACCGATGTATTGTCGTGGAGATAAAAGTCACTGTGAATGTCCATTTCGCGTTCTCGACTCTCATTTTCAAGAGGATATAGTATCCGAGGTGGTTTAAAATACAAATCTGTGATCCACAATAGAAAAAGGAGAGAGTGTGGAATCCAATGAACCCTTGTACCTAAGTTACGGTCAGAGCGAAAAAAGATACGTTCTGCACTGCACGCTAGTCCTTCACTTTCACGTTCCTCATCCACAAATCTTTCATCCTGACTCAAATTAATTTTGGTAATTGTCGCTTTCTCAATCCGAATCTCTCTCGCTGCTGGTGTAAACATTAGGAAAATGTGAGCAGTCCTTCCTCCTGCGTCGTCACGCTACTTCTGGTAGGTGCAAGGCTTTTTTTTATCAGAGACCAAAAGTTGCAAACTTTATCGTCGTTATTCTATACTAAATCTTTTCAGCAAAAATATGGCAATATCGCGAAATGATCAAGTACGACACATAGAATGGATCTGCTATCCCCGTTTAAATTAAAAAAAATCATTTCAGTAGGCCTTTTTAACGTCTTTCTACATTAAAGGCCTACTGAAACCCACTACTACCGACCACGCAGTCTGATAGTTTATACATCAATGATGAAATCTTAACATTGAAACACATGCCAATACGGCCGGGTTAACTTATAAAGTGCAATTTTAAAATTCCCGCCACACTTCCGGTTGAAAAACTCCTTTGGATATGATTTATGCGCGTGACGTCACAAAATCAACGGAAGTGGTTGTACCCCATCTGACCCGATATAAAAACCTCTTGTTTTCTTCGACAAAATTCCACAGTATTCTGGACATCTGTGTTGGTGAATCTTTTGCAATTTGTTTAATGAACAATGGAGGCTGCAAAGAAGAACGTTGTTGGTGGGATCGATCGGTGTATTAGCGGCTAAGTACAATACTTACAGCAACACAACAAGGACTACTTACTACGCCTAGCCGATGCTTGCCGCCAAACCCACGGATGAAGTCCTTCGTCGCGCCGTCGATTGCTGGAACGCAGGTGAGCACGGCTGTTGATGGGAAGATTAGGGCTGGCTGGCGTAGGTGGAGCGCTAATGTTTTTATCATAGTTCTGTGAGGTCCGGTTGCTAAGTTGCTAAATTAGCCTTAGCGTCGTTAGCAACAGCATTGTTAAGCCTTACCAGGCTGAGAATTTTTAACCGTGTAGTTACATGTACATGGTTTAATAGTATTGTTGATCTTCTGTCTATCCTTCCAGTCAGGGGTTTATTTTTTTTGTTTCTATCTTCATTTGAGAAGATGCTATCACGTTAGCTCAGTAGCTAAGTGTGTCACCGATGTATTGTCGTGGAGATAAAAGTCACTTTAAATGTCCATTTCGCGTGCTCGACTCTCATTTTCAAGAGGATATAGTATCCGAGGTGGTTTAAAATACAAATCCGTGATCCACAATAGAAAAAGGAGAGAGTGTGGAATCCAATGAGCCAGCTTGTACCTAAGTTACGGTCAGAGCGAAAAAAGATACGTCCATCACTGCCTCTCTAGTCATTCACTGTAACGTTCCTCATCTACGAATCTTTCATCCTCGCTCAAATTAATGGGGTAATCGTCGCTTTGTCGCTCCGAATCTCTCGCTCCATTGTAAACAATGGGGAATTGTGAGGAATACTAGCTCCTGTGACGTCACGCTCCTTCCGGTAGGGGCAAGGCTTTTTTTTATCAGCGAGCAAAAGTTGCGAAATTTATCGTCGATTTTCTCTACTAAATCCTTTCAGCAAAAATATGGCAATATCGCGAAATGATCAAGTATGACACATAGAATGGATCTGCTATTCCCGTTTAAATTAAAAAAAAATCATTTCAGTAGGCCTTTAAGAAACGATATACCCAAACTTAGCAAATGTAAACACATTAATGTCTGAGCAACTAAGATATTCAATTGTGCACACTGAACTTACAGGCTGTGCTTTCTTAAAAAGAGTGATCTATATTCAGAGATGGTGTCACGTGAGGGGGTGCGCTGGCTGCGCGGTTGTTCTTCCAATGCAACACGGACACTCCGGACAAAAACGTGAAGGTAAGAGATGATTTATGTACATAAATCATAGGCAAACCGAAAACAATCAAAAGAAAAGCGTGCCGAACGCACGAGAAGCTAAGGCTAACATTTAGCACAGAACTAGGACATGGAATAATCAAAAACTTACGTGGCATGAACGCGTGACAAACAACGAAAGCACGACGAGTGACTGGCAAGGGCAACTTAAATAATGCCTCTGATTAGCGCTCGGGCAGCAGGTGAGCGGGCGAGCACTAATCAGAGACAGGTGAACACAATAAGTCGCCATGGTGACAAAAGCAAACAAGGAAGCCTAAACGGGAACAAAAGAAGTCCAAAACTAACAGAACATAACTAAACAAAACATGATCCGGACCACGGATCATGACAGATGGTGGTTTTTTGTTGTCTTTTTTTAACAACTAAAAAATAACTCGCATGATGTCACATAAAAACTGGGCATGAAGCAAAGGAAACACTCAATTTGCCATTAACAACAAAAAAACATTCTAAAACTTTTACAAATTAAAAAAAAAAAAAAAAAATACATTTAAACATTCAAATAAAATATGACTCTAAAGAATCCAAAACAATAATCAATGATTGTTCTGCCAATAAAGTATATTGTGTGTCAATGTATTATATACAGTCGTGGTCAAAAGTTTACATACACTTGTAAAGAACATAATGTCATGGCTGTCTTGAGTTTCCAATAATTTCTACAACTCTTATTTTTTTGTGATAGTGATTGGAGCACATACTTGTTGGTCACAAAAAACATTCATGAAGTTTGGTTCTTTTATGAATTTATTATGGGTCTACTGAAAATGTGACCAAATCTGCTGGGTCAAAAGTATACATACAGCAATGTTAATATTTGGTTACATGTCCCTTAACAAGTTTCACTGCAATAAGGCGCTTTTGGTAGCAATCCACAAGCTTCTGGCAAGCTTCTGGTTGATTTTTTGACCACTCCTCTTGACAAAATTGGTGCAGTTCAGCTAAATGTGTTTAGGTTTTGGTTTTCAACTGCGCACAGAACCCAACCTCCGGGCTGATGATTTTAGGTTGTCCTGAAGAATTTGGAGGTAATCCTCCTTTTTCATTGTCCCATTTACTCTCTGTAAAGCACCAGTTCCATTGGCAGCAAAACAGGCCCAGAGCATAATACTATCACTACCATGCTTGATGGTAGACATGGTGTTCCTGGGAATAAAGGCCTCACCTTTTCTCCTCCAAACATATTGCTGGGTATTGTGGCCAAACAGCTCAATTTTTTGTTTCATCTGACCACATAACTTTCCTCAAGAAGGTCTTATCTTTGTCCATGTGATGTCTTGTCAGTGTGTTTGTGTGTCTGTGTTTGTGAGACAGAAAGAGAGACCCTACTACAGCATGTACTACAAAAGATGCACATCTTACAGTCAGGACTAAACCATTTCATGTAGATATTCTCAATACAGATGCTTTCTTTTTGCTTCATGTGGATATTGAACTTTTACTTAAAAACAAGTAAAAACAAATATATTTGTTTTGATTGTTTTGACTGCAGTATATTTGAACAACAAATTTTTTCAACCCTGATATGAAAATCATATTTCAATATTTACTATTTTTGGGGTCTCTTTCTCCCTAACTGTCCCCATCCTTACCTCGATTTGAAGCACGGAGGCAGTTAAGTTAAGTTAAACTAAGTTAAAGTTAAAGTACCAATGATTGTCACAAACACACTAGGTGTGGTGAAATTTGTCCTCTGCATTCGACCCATCCCCTTGTTCACCCCCTGGGAGGTGAGGGGAGCAGTAGGCAGCAGCTGTGCCGCGCCCGGGAATATTTTTTTGTGATTTAACCCCCAATTCCAACCCTTGATGCTGAGTGCCAAGGACCGAGGTAATGGGTCCCATTTTTATAGTCTTTGGTATGACTCGGCCGGGGTTTTGAACTCACAACCTACCGACACTCTAACCACTAGGCCACTGAGTAAAATAAAGAGGTTGTAAACTTGGGAAAATATGGTTTTAAAACAATCTTGGTGCCAAAGCCTACAGAAAGACATCTTAGAGCCAATATCTGCCAAGTATAACTTATAGTTCCACGGTGCTGCAAATTGTGATGCATCTTCAATGTGACCAATGTGAACATATTCTACAATACAGAACATCATAGTTCTTGTGAAGTCGGAATTTATCACATGGCTGTTGTATTATACTTTATAGACTACTAAACCTGTCAGCGCTTTATTGTTGTGGCTAGATGCTATACACATAAATATTGTTGTCTCCTGTGAGAATGTTAAATGATAATGTATCAATAGCACAGAAAGAGGCAAATTATAGGCCTGGTGTACGAAGATCCTAAATAACAAGTGCTAAATAGCATGTGCAAACTATAAAATTGCATGCATGGCCGTAACTACCATTGACGACGCCAAGGTCATGTCCTCTGTTTTTTTTTTTAAGTGACAAAGAGCATCCTTTCTCAATAAACTATTTTTGGTCATTGGCAGCCCGCTACAAATCCTGCTACGGACACCAAAGCCCGACACACAACAGCAACAGAAATGTGATGGTTAATTGGCTCAGTCCATCAATTGCTTGTATTCTTTTACGTGATTTTTTCATGGAAATGAAAAATAATGGTGTCCAACGAGGCTAAGATGGCTGTTGGGAACTTTCTGAGTACGCAATGAGCCTAGATCCTCCTACAAAATGCAGATACGAGCAAAAAATCGAACTATGCGATGGAATAGATCCCTATACTTTATTTTAAAAAAAGATTTGTCCGGTGATATCAAGGATTATCCATTTAGAACATATACTGGCTTGACCACCACACATATTTGATGAGCCGGACATGACGTCACGTAAATCCAAGCAATTATCTGTCAAGGCTCTTTGGCGAAATGGCCCAATGAGAGGTGACAGAGGCCCAGAAGTCCTGCCCACGCATGCTTTAGCACTTCCTCCTCCAATCATTTTTAGAGAGAATCAACACAGGAACAAAAAATAAGAGAATTCAAGTTACAACTAAAAGGCGGTGCTACAGTGACACAGACTTCTAAGAGCAGAAAAATGGAAAATATGTTTGACAGCAGCTACTTCAGCGTGTCCCTCATAGCAGCAGCTGCTCTTTGCATTGCTCTGACGACAGCGCATGAGGAGATAGAGGAGGATAAAACATTAAATGTTGATAAAAACTCAACTGCATATTCCTCCAGCATTGCGTGGATGTGGATGAAACATTCATAAACGGTCACTTACTAAACTTTAAACGAAGTGAATAGCAAATATGATGGTGTGGTGAGTTATAGCTAAACAATAGTAATCTAAAGTATTGGATAACAGTACTATATTATTAGTTTCTATTAAGCATTTAAGTCCTACTTTGTAATTTCTTCAAATAATGCCACATTTTACACTTGTTGCAATGTGTTTTGTAAGGGTTCTAAATCCTAAATCAGTTACTCCAGTACCTTTGTAAAAGCAAGTAAGCAACCCATGTTGACGTTATCATTGGTCTATCAATCAATCAATGTTTACTTATATAGCCCTAAATCACGAGTGTCTCAAAGGGCTGCTCAAGCCACAACGACATCCTCGGCTCAGATCCCACATCAGGGCAAGAAAAAACTCAACCCAATGGGATGACAATGAGAAACCTATTCACGGCTACAGAATGTAAAGAGATATTGTTCAACATAGATGTCATATTAAGGGCTTTGTGATATGTACATCAATGGCGTGGGGTGGCACATAGATTGTAGTAAGCATTTTTGACCCAGTCCATACCTTAGTTGTCACTTGTAATGTCAATCAGGTAAACAGTATCATACATACCAGTGACGTGCGGTGAGGTTCATGGCTGGTGAGGCACTGACTTCATCACAGTCATATTTACAAACATATGAACCCTAAAGAGTATCTTATTCACCATTTGATTGGCAGCAGTTAACAGGTTATGTTTAAAAGCTCATACCAGCATTCTTCCCTGCTTGGCACTCAGCATCAAGGGTTGGAATTGGGGGTTATATCACCAAAAATTATTCCCGGGCACGGCGCCGCTGCTGCCCACTGCTCCCCTCACCTCCCAAGGGGTGATCAAGGGGATTGGTCAAATGCAGAAGACACATTTCATTACACCTAGTGTGTGTGTGACAATCATTGGTACTTTAACTTAACTTTAACTTTACACATACAAACTGTAGCACACAAAAAAGCACATTTAATTAAAAAAAACGTTATTATGGTCTTACCTTTACTTATAAATGAAGTCCATGAGCCGCTGTTGTGCTGGATAATGCGCATGAATGAAATATGAAATCCGTGCTGCAGTCTGCAGGTGTACCTAATGTTGTGGCCCAGCAGTCATTCACAACTCCTCCAACACGTACATTATTGTTTTTGCACTTTTTGGCTTCTTATTAAATAACTTTTTTAAATAGATTCAATCTTGCACGTGGAAAGTTTAAGTGTGGGCTTTAGTTGATATAACACTCCCGTCAGAGGGTGCATTCTACGGCGGGGGTGCATTCTCTACCACCAGGAGGCGGGATTACTGCGAGCCTCACACAGTGCGTCTTTTGCACCCGTTTTATGATTGCTCAGCACAAGAAATACGTTACACACATACAGTTGTTGACAAAATACACTGTACATTATATACCTCAGCTAACTAAACGATGGACATGTATAATATAATTCATATAGCAATACGGTCTCACTGCACAGCAGGCCAGCAGTTAGCCGAGTCCGCAATCCATGTTGAGGCTCAACTCAGTGACGTGCCTTAACTGGCTGCTGATCACAGCAAGTCTCTTCTCAGTATTTGAACGGCAAATGTGAAAATTCAGCGATTTTGAATAAAAATAATCTAAAACTGGTGAAGTTAAATGGAAAATAACTTTATAGTATAATCACTGGATACATATAACAATTTAATTATTTTTTTTTCTTTTTACATTTTTTTCCTTTCCATGATGGCACGTGAGGCCCCGCCTCACCTGCCTCCCTGATTTTGTTGAAGGTGAACTGCACTTTTTTGGGGGAATTTTGCCTATCGTTCACAATCAGTATGAGAGACATGACAATGTATGTTGTTTTTTTGCATTCTAAATATAAAATAAATGCTATCAAAAGCTTACAATAGAGCCTGTGGGAGCCTCACCTACAAAGCACTTAAAAAAACATCCCACCACCACCATTGAGGTTTTATATACATGATGTAAGTATATATGTAATGTAGTAATGAGCACATTTATAATAACTTTTAATATTCACATACTTTGATAATTTTAAAGTTATGCGGCACATTCATTTAAAAAATGCATCCTGACGTTTGCTTTTTTGTCTTTTCTTCATCACTGATTATTACTCACTGCAGACTTCATGAGGGTGAAAAATGTCTCAAAGTCCTCACGAAGAAACAAGGTGATGGGGGGCATTTCGGAGTCCTAAATGGCTGTCATAGTAGGGACAGAGAGACACACGGAAGTGATCACGGTGCCGCTATAAATAGTTTGTCTGTGTTAGCGCTTATAATAACAATGTCACTTATACCTGCTTAATATTCAAGTCACAACATGTAATTATTGTTGGCGGTTTTTGAATGGTTATTTATTGGATTTTATGGGCGAAATAGTGGACACCGTGGCGCCGCTGAATGCAGACTTCTATTTACGTTATTTAATATGTAGAATGCATTAAAAAAAATCTATACATTGTCATCTCTTTTATAATGATTGTGAACGATAAGCAAAAAAAAAAGAAAAAAAAGTGCAGTCTGCTTTTAAAGAATGATTACAGAGGTTTTCTTTGGCAATCATAATGGAACTTTTGTAGCCTAAATTTAACAGCATACCAACGTACAATAATAGTAATAGCATTGTACAACCTATGTACTGCTTAATGTATTTTGTTGATTAATATCTGTCATTCTTATTTACCGGTAAACGTGTCTATGTCGACATAATAGAGTTGTATTTCATTATACTCAGTGCTCTTGTAATACAATTGGCAAGGGAAGCGACAAACAGTGGATGGAGGAACGGAAAGAGAACTGGGTGAAGGCAGAAATTTGACCTCGGTATTTGTCAAATCCTAGTTATGGCCCTGATTGCATGCACCATTAGTAGAGCAGGTTATCTAAGATTGTGTGAGCAACCAGAAAGGTGTTGCAGAATGCTATATTTAAATAGGACTAACTGTCACCATGGAGTCAGTCAGTTCTTTCCACAGGTCTATCATTATGCTCCCACCTGTGGTGTTTTGCCATGTTGTGGAGCATGCAACACACAACTATAATCTGGGTCTACTTTTCTGGGCATTATAGCAGGGTTCCTCCAGTGCAATCTACAACAGAACCAACTTTTAAGCAGGTGCCCTTTGGAAGACACTAGCGTTAGCTGGGATGGTGTGCTAGAATGATCTGAATGCAAGGAAATTCATGTTGCAAAATAACTCTTTCATGTAGGAGATGTATTGATAGGATTTGGTGTCTGCTGTCTCCAAATCCATGTCACATTTTTTCTTTGTTCTACAAGAGACCGACATTTATATTTTTGTCTTTTTTTTGCAGATGCAGTGTGGACAGTAAAGTGTCGAGAGTGGCGTGGCTCAATCGCACCACCATTCTCTTCACAGGAAATGAAAAATGGTCACCGGACCCTCGTGTAATACTGATGGAAAATACCGCGGTTACAGAATACAGCATCAAGATCCAAGATGTTGATGTGCACGATGAGGGACCCTACGTTTGCGCTATCATTACAAATAAGAAACCAAAATCCATTAAAGTTCATCTCGTCGTTCAAGGTAAAGTCAATTTTTTGTATATATATTTTGGAATATGCTTTTGTATGTATGTATCACAATGACATTAGTAAGTGATTCAAGCTCTAAAAGTGCCAGGAGTTCTCAGATGAAACAAACTGGAAACAAAATGCATCAAAGTGTTTTTTTGTTTTGTTTGTTTTTTCATCATCGCGGTCAGTTTTTAGATCCGTTAGACAAGCTTATCAGATCTATAAGCTGTTCATTTGGGGCACAGAATGCCATTTGTAGGTCTGTTCAAATCAGCCACTAGTTTTTGAGGATTTACCTTTGCTTGTGCAAAATGCAGCACTGTATATATAAGCACTAAATTACCATTTGATTAGATAGTAGAATACTCATAATTTATTGAAGTATTCCATCTTTCCATCTTTCGTATGTGTGAATACTGAAGAGCGCATTCTGCACCATAATACTCCAATTAATATTGTTATTCCACCTCCAACAATTAAAACTTCAACATGTGCAGCTCATTCAGGACAAGATGGTTATCCATCAACATACAAAAAAATGCCCAACTATTCCACAATCCAACATGTTTTGTGACAAAATTCCATTGAAAGTAAATTGACAGTTGAAAAGTTTAACATTTCAGAACCGATTAAATCATTTCCACACGAAAACTTTCGTGTTTCATGCATTTGAACTACCAAATTTTCAACAATATTTAATATTTCATAGTTTTCCCGGAATTCCACAATTTCTGGGACAAAAACATTTGAAATAAATATAATTTTCCACATTTCTCAACCCATTCAAACTGTTTTGGCATCAAAACATACATTTTTCACATTCCAAAAATGTCCACTTTTTCCCATGATTCTACGTACAACATTTTTTAACTCGGTTTGATTTATTCAGCATTCACACGCACTATCTACAGAAATGTCTTTATGTAGTTCATGATGATATCTTAATAAGTCCTAATTGATGGAGTGACGCATCAGTCCAGGGCTTTAACCAAACAATAGACAAGCATAGTCTTGCACAGACAAGAAGGCGCAGCTCCAATTATACAGTACTTTCCCATGGTTTGTAGCTGCCCTTCTTGCTGACCTTGAATAACAAAAGCCATCTGGATACAACAAGCTTCTGACTGAAAAAAGAACAGCCGCGCATTAGCAATCTTGGACTTTGAATCAAATGCCTGTGATCCTTAGTGTTGTTCACATAAAAGAACGATTTCACTTGCTTGGGCTAACAATGTGTCAGAGAAATATATCATATACCGTAATTTCCGGACTATAAGCCGCACCTGACTATAAGCCGCACCAGCTAAATTTAGGGGAAAATACAGATTGCTCCATATATAAGCCGCACCCGACTATAAGCCGCGGGGTTTTGATGTAAAATTACCGTAGTATATAGGGGTTCCTGCTACCACGGAGGGGATTGTCGGGACAGAGATGACTGTTTGGGAACGCAAAGCGTCCCATTTATTAACTATAAATCTTTCAATCATTCAATCAAACTTTCACATCTTTGACATGGCGAACAGCATTCGTGCAGAGTACAAATAATACAATGGTGCAAAGTAATACTAAGTGTTCGCCTGTACGTTATCAAAATAACCAGCCTACCGGTATATGAAAAGTCAGTCTTTAATCATTGTGTCATCGTCTTCCTCCTGCGTACTAAAACCACCGAAATCCTCTTCGTCGGTGTCGGAGAAGAACAGGCCGTATATAAGCCGCACCCTTGTATAAGCCGCAGGGACCAGAACGAGGGGAAAAAGTAGCGGCTTATAGTCCGGAAATTACGGTACATATAAACTGCAGACATATCACTTTCTTAGCTTTAGACGGGGATCACTGGTAAAATATACTGGAATGTACCGTTGACCATTATAGTACAAACTTTGGTGGGCAATATTGCTTTTGGTCTGGTTTATTCAAAACTGTGTTGGCACTAATTAAAGGCCATGTCCGCACAAACACGGATATTTTCAAAAACATGTATTTTTGGCGATTGGAATTTTCCCAAATGTTTTGTTATGCGACACGTTGACAAATTAGAAATCTAAAAAAACTACCACGACTAATTGGTGGCATAACAAGGCCTCTGTTTATTATACTATTTTACAAATCGGCCCACATTTTTACAGAACCTTGAAAATCTTGAACGTGTATTTGATTCATTGTCTGTGTGTTATCTCAAGGGCTAAAACAATTAATCTATTAAACCTATTAATTACATTGGAGAAAAAAAAGGTTGATTAAATTCTGTTGCTTTAATTAATTGTTTAATGAGTCTAATGAATATTTTCATAAAACTCAGACCCCAGCTTTAAATATGCAAACTTAGTTTCTGCAAGGCACTGCAATAGAGCACACATGAAAGCGGTGGTGTGTGGCGGCAACCAGCAGAGTGTTTTGTTTTTGTTTTTCTCATTAATGCACACATGTTAAAAGTGCGATTTCAATGATGGTTATGTGCATTTATTTGAAAAAAAGAATGAAGGTTATGGCAAGCAAAACATTTTTTGTTAATGTTAGCTATTTTTCCTAAAATACACATTGAGCCTATAAACTGCGTTACTCAATTAATCGAACAAAGTAATTTAGAATCAGAAATCAGAATCAGAATCAGAATGAGAAATACCTTAATAATCCCCGAGGGGAAATTAAGATTTTCAGCACAATCCCATTCAAGAGCAGAGAAACATTACAAGGAGACAGAACAAGATCACTGACGGGTCTGCCAACTTCCGGTGCCCCTTACAAAAAAAGGTGTAAAAAAGGTAAATGCTGGGGGGTGGGGTGAGAAAAAAAATCTGTTTAAGCCTGGGCCCTTGGAGAGGGGGTCCAGACTGAGGCCAAAGGGGAAAAAAAACTCATAGTCATAGCACACATAAACGTGTGTAAGAGGGAAACATCAAAGAACACAAAGGACATTAAATACATTAAAAGAGCAGAGCTGATGCAACCAGCCACTTCTACACACAACCACAAAAGTAAAACAACAACAACGAAAATGAAAAACATATACACTGTGGTGGCGAAGATAACTGCATTACTAAAATAACTGATAGCTGCAGCCCTAGTTATAACCCACACATGTTTAACCCTGCACACACTTGAACCAAACATATACACTGTGGTGGCCTCTGCGGTGTTCCACACCGTTGTCTGCTCGGGTGGGGGGAGCATGGCCAGAGACGGTAGCAGACCCAACAAAGCAACCAAGAGAGCCGACTCCACCCCCGGCCGCCGACCAACTCCCGGCCAGTGTCCAGTCTGCATGGATGAGCGAGGATACGTCTAAGGCAGTGGTTCTTAACTTGGGTTCGATCGAACCCCAGGCGTTCGGTGAGTCGGCCTCAGGGGTTCGATGGAGCCTCCGCCGCGGACGTCAAGACACACCCGACTCATCGTGTAAATAAAAACTTCTCCCTATCGTCGTATTATGGATACGGCAACAGCAGAAGTCACACTGGTTTTCAGGTGTGTAATTTGTTGTGAGTTCATGCACTGTGTTGGTTTTGTTCTTTGAACAAGGTGGTGTTCATGCATGGTTCATTTTGAGCACCAGTAAAAAAAACATATAACTTTGTCTTGAATTTGAAAGAAAAAAACATTTTATTTTTCACTAAAGAATGCGCATATGAAACCGGTGGGGTTCGGTACCTCCAACAAGGTTAAGAACCACTGGTCTAAGGAGACGGAGGTGTCTGACACCCGCTCATTCAGCCAAGACGCGAAAATAACTGGATTACTAAAATAACTGATAGCTGCAGCCCTAGTTATAACCCACACGTGTTTAACCCTGCACAAACTTGAGCCAACACACAACAAGTCAATGACGTCATTTTTTGGTTTTGAATAAGGTTTAAAATTATTTGGTTGGCTTTTTTTTCTTTAAGGACAATAAGTTTGCTTACAGGCTCCAGTCTAAAATGCATAGCCAAATATGATTTTTTTTTTAGATCCTTATTCATGTGTCTAAACACATTATCTGTGATGTCTACTACAATGACAATGCATTATGCTGGTGCCCTACCTGACAAAACAGTAGAAACTTAATGAGTTTGATTCGAGTGTAATGTGTCAAAGACGAGAGAAAGACTCAACGCTCAAGTTGAAAAAGAATGAATCAAGTACACAGAGTCATAGTGGTGACACCAATCCCTCGGGGGATTTTTAGAAGTGCTATTTGCCCCAACAGCTCTCTCCTCTCTCGCAACAGAGAAATGGAGATTGTTGTTGAACCTGTGCAGAGAGAAGTACTGTAGAGGAACATCAATCAACCCAGTGACCTTGTCAGTTGATACCCTGCAGAATAGGGCATCTGCTTCCACAGTGGCTGCACATACCTCACATAGGCTTGAGCTGCACTTTAAGTTAAATTAATATTTTGGCGTCTTTTGCCATCCCAAATGCGTTCATTGCTGCATTCCAGTCACTGAAACGAGACGGAAGCAAAATCATTTGAATTCATGTACAAAAAGGATTGATACAGTTGTGACTCCTTAAGTGTTTGGTTCACTTTAATTTAATGGAACAGGAAATGGAAATTATAATCAAATAAGCAGGACTTTCAACAGACACAGCTACTTCCCACGGAATCCACATTTAGATTCATGCAGAGTATGAGATATTTGTAATCATACCCACAATGCAATACTTATTTGTGTAATCATGCAGTATGTTTCTTTATAGTTTATGAAGTAATACAAAAATAATTCACCCTTATTCTGTTTTTGGATTTTTTTAAAAATTTTTTTTGTAGTTTTGGTTGGTGACATCATGTGGTGGACATTAGAAATACTAAAGTATACTGGTAAACTTTGACTCAGATGCAGGAACATCAGCTAGTGCCATTATTTCATATCTGACCAAATTGGGATGTCTGGTCTGGAGGTAAATTTGTGTCTGTATTATAAATGGGTTTTTTGACACTGAATTTATGTAACTGAATTTTTACATTTGAATTTTGTGAACTGAAGTTATGTTTACAAATTAATTGAATACAAATATTTGCAAAAAAAAGTTGTTTTTTTGTAATTCAGTTTGTTAAAATACAGTGTTTGAAAATTCCGTGTGTAAAAAGTCAGCGCAGAAATATGCGTTGCTTTAAAACTCAAGACCCACTGCCGGTAAATTATGATTGAAACAATCGATCCTGTCTCAGAACCAGCCAATGAGGTGGCAAGTTTGAAGTCACATGACATGGGTCTTACAAAGAGGAAGGTTACGCAGTATGACATGCTGCTGGCCATGTAATTTGCTGTATGTGCTTGTATCCCTTTTTACAAACACTTTAAACAGGGGAGGTTGCAGTGCATTATTGAAAAAAAATCCAAAGATTTTGTAAAACTTAGAATAAAGCTGATCACACGATGGCACAAACACTCACACAATAAAGACTGATGCTAAAAACATTGTAATAGACCATCTCAAAAAACGGGATACTGAATAAAACACTCAGAATGTACCTGAAAATGCAGAACGTGGGATTGACAATATTAACTATGAACAATAAAACACTGAATATTGAGAGTATTTTAACATTGCTCCTCTACTTCCTAGATGACCTCTTTGATCAACATATTTTTATATATCTTTTATCGAGCAAGAACAACAAATAATATCACTTTTCTGCAGAATTTTGTTGTAGAAATCTTCCTCCGCCTGAGACTCGCGTCTCAGGTTTGCTGCTCTGTAAACAAACGCCACCTACTCTGCTTCATTCCTTGTCTACATGATACTGCTGTGACATAGTTCTTATGATTACCGTAGTAACTCGTATGTCACTCAAAAGGGCAGATTCTAACCATTGAAATAACTTCTATACCTTGGAAACATCCAGCAGACCAGATTGAAACGTTTATTATGTCGTATTATGCCCAGGTCTGTTGTAGCGTGCAGTGCTGCATAAACTGCATTTTTGTTGCTGTGCAAGACTCGTGTCACATGACTTCAAATTTGACACCTCATTGGCTGGTTCTCAGACAGGATTGGTTGCTTCAATCTTAAATTACTGGAAGTGAGTCTTGAGTTTTGAAGCAAATAATATTTCTGCACCGATTTATTTCACACTGATTTTTTTACACACTGAATTTTATTAAAGCAATGTTTTAAAAGACATAATTTTTAAATGCACAAATTTTGCCCACATTTTTTTATTCGCCGAAATTGTTGGCAGAATTTGACGTAAAAAAAAAAAAATTTGTCAATTCAAACGCAAAAAAAATCAGGTAAATATAAAAAAAAAAAGCTTTCGTAAAAAAGACACAAATTAACCTCTATTGTCTGGTCCCATACACTGTCCTTCCTCCTTAGCCACAACCAGTAACTAGCCGCCACGGCATCAGCTAGTTCCTTGACTGCTCTTTGCAGTACAGGGGAAGGCGTGGTGCGGTTGGGAGAGTAGCCGTGCCAGCAACCTGAGGGTTCCTGGTTCAATCCCCACCTTCTACCAACCTCGTCACGTCCGTTGTGTCCTGGAGCAAGACACTTCACCCTTGCTCCTGATGGGTCGTAATTAGGGCCTTGCATGGCAGCTCCCGCCATCAGTGTGTGAATGTGTGTGTGAATGGGTGAATGTGGAAATAGCGCTTTGAGTACCTTGAAGGTAGAAAAGCGCTATACAAGTATAACCCATTTACCATTTACAGCATTGCAGCAGGGAAGAGCAGGACCACTGACCTGCTCACAAAACCCCTGCAGCTAACCTCCACAGGGTGGACTGATGATGCCCACCATGTCTCTTGGCATTCTGCTGCCAGACCGAAGTACCTAAGCAGCTTTAATTCAAGTGCTGCTCTGTACAACAATCAACTTAATGATGAGGACTCGCTTGGCAGCTGTGGACCACTTTGTCTGGTCTCGACATACATCCTACGCCTTTCCAGGGGTCAGCTGTTTTCTCATCTGCGCCCCTACTGGCTTCTGCAGGATAAGTCTCGGCCGGACAAAGGAAATACTTAGGGCGTTGTTGGTTTGTCTGTGTTGATGGGCTAATCTTGCTCACTCGTTTAAAACCGAAATACTTCCACATGCCATCATGTTTTTTCCTCCTGATTGTGTTGCTTAGTGGTGCTTCTCACTAGCGACAAGCGAGGTCTTCTGTCCGTGCTTATTGTGAGACGGAGATTGTGGATCGCTAACAAGAGGATCCACGCCGTTCATTTAATTCTGCTATTGAAAAAACGCTCTCAGGTGCTCAGAGCGATGCAGAAAAACACAAAGAAGACACACAAACACTCACGGATATCAAGGTTTCCCCTAGATTGCCAAGATACCTGTGACAGTGGGGGTGTGGTCAATATGAAGTCATCACATTATTTGCTATGATGCATACACGATGTTGCCAAAAGTATTTGGCCACCTGCCTTGACTCACATATGAAATTGAAGTGCCATCCCATTCCTAACCCATAGGGTTTAATATGATGTCGGTCCACCTTTTGCAGCTGTTACAACTTCAACTCTTCTGGGAAGGCTGTCCACAAGGTTGCAGAGTGTGTTTATAGGAATTTTCGACCATTCTTCCAAAAGCGCATTGGTGAGGTCACACAGTGATGTTGGTCGAGAAGGCCTGGCTCTCAGTCTCCGTTGTAATTCATCCCAAAGGTGTTCTATCGGGTTCAGGTCAGGACTCTGTGCAGGCCAGTCGAGATTAGGACACCTGATTCTGACCATTTGGATGGGTGGCCAAATACTTTTGGCAATATAGTGTATATTTTCTTTAAAAAGGCAAAACAAATATTCATACATTAAAAACAAATCTGTTTTTATTCATTATAATATTAACATATTTTGTTACGCAATATCGTTTTGCTGTATTTTTCCATTGTTGCTGCTTGATGTACAATGTACTTTTATTTCTTTTTTTTTTTTTTTTAGAGATTTCTGCAATTCTTTTAGTAATTTTTTTGTTATTAAAAACGACTGGCAACAAATCTAGCATTAATTTCTGGTGTTATTGTAGACAGTGCTCGATTTTAGAGACCCTTCACTTCTGTCGCTCCATGTCTGTGAAGAAAAGTGTGTATGTAAACTTTTGACCACGACTGTATATAGTTTTTCTTTGGTGCACTATTGACTAGTGAGGCCCGAAAATTTGGCCGCCGAACCCACCGGAACAGGGCTGCCGAAACCGATTGTTGTGATGACGTAAGCTATATGCACTGGGTTGTCTGGATTGGAGGCATTATGTCTGCGATGTGGATGTACTTTAATGTATCCAAAATGTACCTGCCGACAACGATCTTCAAAATGTTAGATGACACTGGCGGCTTTTAATGAGATAAAGGCTCCCAGCAGCGCGAAACAAGTGTGATGTCAGGCTCTCTACAGTTTAATTGACTCTGTCGCTTTCTCCACTATTCTGTGCACACTGCGGGGGCCGGAGCCTGTGGCCCTCGCCAACAGGCTCGCTGATGTGTTATCAACAGTTCTGGCAGAGTTTCCAGAACTGATTGTACCGACGTTTTTGGCAGCGGTCGCAAAGCATGGGGTGGAGCACTTCATCACTACAGTGGGCCCGCCTGTTTACGCCCGGGCACGGCGGCTTGACTCTGCTAAACTAGCCCTGGCACGGCAGGAATTTGCCACTATGGAGAGACTGGGGATTGTACGGCGTTCCAACAGTCCTTGAGCTTCGCCTGTACGTATGGTACCGAAGCCTGGTGGGCTGTGTGGTGACTTTCGCCAACTGAATAATGTCACCACGCTGGACCATTACCCCATCTCGCACATTTAGGACTTTTCTTCAGGGCTGGCTGGAGTATCTATTTTCTCGAAGGTAGAATTGGTGCGTGGCTACCAGCAGGTACCTGAGTTGGACATACCGAAGACTGCCATAATAACTCCTTTTGGATTATTTGAGTTTTTGAGGATGCCATTTGGCCTGCAGGGGGCAGCACAGACTTTTCAGCGGGATTTATAATTTTTGTTTGTTTATTTGGACGATATTCTAGTGGCCAGTCGGTCAGCCGGGGAGCATTTTAAATTTGCGGCTGCTGTTTAGCCGGTTGAACGAGCATGGCCTAAGTGCCAGTTTGGAGTAACAGACATTGACTTTCTTGGCCACCAGGTGTCCTCGCAAGGTGGTGTTACCCTGCCTACACGGGTGAAGGCAATTTTCAAGTTTCCACAGCCACTAACTGTCAAGCTGCTTCAGGAGTTTCCCGGAATGGTAAATTGTTATAACCGTTTAATTCCACGTATGAGGCATTAAAGGGGAGGAAAGGTTCACAAGAGGTGAACTGGTCTCCTGATAAGTGCTGGGTCTCGACTTTGCGGAGATGGCAGCGGATCAGAGCAAGGATCCAGATCTTCATGCCTGGCGCACAGCGGTAATCGGTTTGCAGTTTGTGGATGTTCCCTGCCATGGCAATGGTTCCAGATTGCTCTGCGTCATTTCTACTGGTCCACCTCACCTGATGGTTCCTGCGGTTTGGCGCCAGCGGGTCCGCCTGCAGACAGAAAGGGATGGCAAAGTTAGGCATGTGCAGTACCGGCTTCTCACAGAGGGCTGTTTTCACCATCTCAAACACCCGCTGGCACTGCTCCGTCCACTGGACCAGATTCGGAGCACCCTTTCGGGTAAGGTCAGTCAGTGGGCTGGTCAAGTCCGCGAACCGGGGAATAAATCGGCAGTAATACCCCGCGAGTCCCAAAAACTGCCTCACCTCTTTTTTTGTCTTGGGGGGTGGACAGGTTGTGATTGCCGATGTCTTGTCCACTTGCGGCCGCACCTGGTGTCCGAGGTGCCATCTGCGATGCAGCGTTTACAATCGTCTTTATTTTTTCTTTCAAAAGTCTTTCGTTGCATTTCAGTACGCTTTCAGGTGGCGTCGCTCTCCTCTTGCTCTCCAGCCCACCCCTCCTCATGGTCTCCGACGCTGCTAATAAAGGAACAGGTGATTAGATAACTCGTTCAAGCTGAGATATCCACTCACCTGTCTGCTGCTTCATGGCCGGCATCTGCACACACACCGCCCGCAGGGAACGCGTGGACCACGCCCCTTCCACAATAATACATTAATAATCTTATTTAAAGCATTTAACAAATTATTGTAACACAACACAACAAATACCCAGAATCCCATGCAGCCCTAACTCTTCCGCTCAACCGATGCACGGAGAGGGGGGGTTGATGTGTGGGGGGGTTTGGTGGGAGCGGGGGTGTATAATGTAGACCGGAAGAGTTAGGGCTGCATGGGATTCTGGGTATTTGTTGTGTTGTGTTACGGTGCGGATGCTCTCCAGAAATGTTTTTGTCATTCTTTTTTGGTGTGGGTTCACAGTGTGGCGCATTTTTGTAACGTAACAGTGTTAAAGTTGTTTTATAAGGCAACCGTCAGTGTAAGCTGTTTGACTGTTGAGCAAGTATGCCTTGCTGTCGCCTACGTGTGCAAGTAAAAGCAACATATAACATGTGGCCGGGCTGGCACGCTGTTTGTAAATGCTCTAGAGGGACAATTAATGCAGTGACATTAGGGCACGACCTTGATTAAGTAAGTAGAGTGAAATAGGATAATATTTGCCCTGGGAGATTTCTAGGAGAGGCAGTCTCCTGGGAAAATCGGGGGGGGGGGGGGGGCGGGGGGGGGGGGGGAGGGGGGGGGGGGGGGGGGGGGGGGGTCGTTAAGTATACTGCGAAAACCGGGAGGGTCGGGCAAGTATGCAGCTTAGCCGCATCAGAGTGGTCAAAGAGTCGCATGCGGCTCCTGGACCAGGGGTACAGCTGCATCGCACTACTGCTTATCACCCTCAAGTAAACGGGCTCTGTAAAAGGTTCCATCGCTCAGTAAAGGCTGCCCTGCGGGCTAGTCTCACAGACAGTGGATGGGTTGACCATTTACCGTGGGTAATGTTGTGCCTGCGCTCTGCTCCGGAGGTGGACCTCCGGGCCTGGGCTGCTGAATTGGTCTACGGTCAGCGCTTGAGGGTGCCAGACGACTTTTTGCCCACGACCTCGGGTCAAAGGAAAGAAGTTGCCCATCCTCCTGCTGTTCAGGGGAGCACCAACGCAGTGTTGCCTGTCCCTTTGCATCACTGTTTGCCTCATTTCCGTATGCTCAAAGACCTCCTGGCGGAAAAGTTTGTGTTCCTCCGTCATGGTCGGTCCTCGCTCCCACTCAAGCGTGTAGCGGGGCACTAAATGTTCTCATCACCAGTTTGCGGATTTGTGGATAGGTTGGATGTGACCAGTTATAAGGGGACACACTTTCGGGTGAAAAGGGTTTGTTGTTTATGGAAAGAAGTCTGATAATAAACTTGCCGGCTTAGAACTACTGCTCTATCGCCTCATTATCTCGACTCCCACAATACTTACAGTACATCATGTATATAAAACCCCAATGGAGTTGTTTGGGTGTTTTTTAGAGGCTTTATAGGCAGAATTGAACGGCTACCATAGGCTACATTGTAGGCGTACTTTTGATCGAATTTATTTAGAATGCATTAAAAAAAAAAAAAAATCCATCCGTCGTCATGTCTTTCATAATGATTTTGACCGATGAACAAAATTCCCAAAAAAGTGCAGTTCCCTTTTCAGGGAAGACCCTGGATATGGGAATTTATCGATGACAGAAAAGTTATCAAATTCATTTTCATTTATCTTTTGATCAATTGATTTATAGTTCCAGGCCTAGGTGCAGGTACAGGTAACTCATGGGGTGGTCCGTACCTTGGTTGTTGGGCCATGGTTTTGGTACTATTTCAGTCTGTTTTTTGTGCATAAACAGAACCCGAAATTCTTCTATTTTGGTTTGTCGGAAGAAAAAAAGAAGCATTTTGCCGTAAACATTGCTCAGTGGCCTTGTGGTTAGAGTGTCCGCCATGAGACTGGGAGGTTGTGAGTTCAAACCATTACCTCCCTGCTTGGCACTCAGCATCAAGGGTTGCAATTGGGGGTTAAATCACCAAAATGATTCCCAAGTGCAGCCACCACTGCTGCTCATTGCTCTCCTCACCTCCCAGGGGGTGGAACAAGGGGATGGATCAAATGCAGAGAGTAATTTCACCACACCTAGTGTGTGTGTGACTATTAGTGGTACTTTAACTTTACCTTTACTGGATATAATACTATAAGACTTTTCTTTCAAGTTAACAGTTACTAAACACAACATTTTCAAATTGCCCGTTATTCACAGACTATACCAGTGCTTATGGTTTGGCTGCAGGACCTACCATCACCCCTTAAATGGTTATGGCTGACCCAAATTGTGGACAGTAAAAATTTATGTTTTTTTTATTTTTTAAGTTTGATATGCAGCGCATCATGCATCATTGTGCGTCAGAAAAGCCTACGTAGACACTTAAGGGGTGGGGGTGAGCCAAAGAAGATGCCCTGTGCTTCACCTGTCAGGCGCAGAAAAGAGCAAACGGGCATAACAAAGGCACGGTATGGCGGCATTGTCTCAAATATATACTGCTTTCTAAAATATACCGGTATTAACTATAATATAGAACACCGCCCAGGCCTAGTTTGAATTTAAGGTAGTGCAAAAATGTTAAGTTCTTATCCAAAAAATATTTGAAAAATAAGTGTGTGTAGAGGTTTCCACTACAGGAATCGGAGCCACTGCACTTGTACCTGGATAAGAGGTGAAACATACTCCAGAAGATCAAGCGAGTCAAGTTTCTTGGATTCAACTCCTCAGGTAGAGAAAAATTGCAATTCAAAAATATTTGTTAAGTTTATATAAAGATGTTTTTTTCTGATTAACCTGTTAAGTCAATGCAATAACCCACTCTGGAGCAATACTATGGTTATAAATACACCTGGGCAGAATACCCCCCATGCAACCTAACGTGAGGTCCATTCACAAGATTTAAATTAAGCCGTTACTTCATTGAAATGTTCTCTTTCAACATATATGTTAGTGCTGGCCATGATTCTTTCTTGTCTTTCTTCTGTAACAACTCACAACGGTTTCAGGTGCATGCAAGGGGTTACCTAGTATGGCAGCACCAGCTATATTTATGTTGGCTTATCTAGCTCTCGTGTGCAATATTCACTTCACTGGCTGGCTTGTATGATGAACCTAATTTCACTTATACTAGTCAGGGCTTCCAGTCAAAAAACTAATTACAGACTCATAGCTCAAAATGCCCTAATTAGTCACCCATTAGTCACAGCAGCGCATAAGAAGACCAGCTCTCATTTTGCACACAACATAAATTACATCTGCAATAACAAACACTCTGAATGCAACATCATTATCACTTGCTTACTTATTCATATATCATATTAGCAAGTTTGTGTCTGGCTTTTTAATGTCTGTGTACAAGTGTGCCACTGTTCACAAAATGCGGGGCTCAAACGCACTTGGGAATGAATGTTCAGTCAATAAGGTCATGCTGTTTTATGTTTTTGATTCATGCACCTCCTATGACACTTGACATACCTCTCTATGGGAACTTAGTGTGTTGGGTATAGTATATGCCCATGGTGCTGCATGCACACCACGGTCGTGTTTTATTGTGCTGCCCAGCGATTTAAAAAACAATGATTAAATTAATTATTTACAGATCCAATTAAAAAAAATGTAATCGCACCTAAAAAAATAATTATGAACAAAGCCCTCAAATTGAGGTATTTGTTTAAATTGATTATATTATTGTGACGGGCAGCACGCTGGTACAGGGGTTAGTGTGAGTTCCTCATAATAAGAAGGTCCTGGGTTCGATCCCCGGGCTCAGGGTCTTTCTGTGTAGAGTTTGCATGTTCTCCCCGTGATTGCATGGGTTCCCTCCGGGTACTCCGGCTTCCTCCCACCGCCAAAGACATGCACCTGGGAATAGGTTGATTGGCAACACTAAATTGGCCCTAGTGTGTGAATGTGAGTGTGAATCTTGTCTGTATATCAGTGTTGGCCCTGCGACGAGGTGGAGACTTGTCAGACTGTACAACACCTTCTGCCCGAATGCAGCTGGGATAAGCTCCAGCCACCCCTGCGACCCCAAGAGAGACAAATGGTAGACAATGGATGGCTGGTTGAACATTATTGTGGCAGATCAAGAGATATACAAACAGAAAAGTGGCTTTATTAAGTTATTTATTGTTTAACAGACTTGAAATGAATCAATCTTAGCAATTTGCTACATAAAAAAAACATCTGGTACCTATACATTGCTAAAATCAATACATTAAAAACAGTAAGAACACTTTTCTGAGCAATACAAAGTATTAAATGATGAACTTGTTGTTTTTCCTATGCTTGAGATAATATATACAATTAGTTAAAGTTAGAACATCAGGAATATAATTGTTTATCAATCCAAAATGAAGTGATGAAATAACATCAAAAGCTGGGCAATGTGGAAAAAAACATCATAAGTTGGTAACTACGGTAGATGTGAAACATTTCCCACGCAACGAAGGAAGTGGGCTTTGATTGTCTTTCATGACTGTCAGTCACAGCTGTCTTGTATGCATACTTTAATGTGCAACATTATTTCAATAACGTTATTTAACGACAGAACATGAAGTTATTTCTTTAAGAGTGATAGGTTTTATTTCGTCCAGTGGCAGACGACATTCTCCTCCATGTAGGTGTGCTCTAACTTTAAACACAATGTACGCATCATTGTACATGTTTACAGTGTATCACTGTATTGATGCGCAGATGTACTATAATAGTCTAAAGTCCTCTGAATGTGGAATAAAACACACTTGGAAATTATGCCATATTGCTTATGTATTAGATCGATGCACGTCAGGCTACGAAAAAAAGAAGCATTGTATACTCTACGCTGAAACAAGGCAACATTCAAACTTATACAAACTATAAATACACGTCTGACTTATTAAAGCAGGGGTCTCAAACTCAATTTACCTGGGGGCTTCTGGGGACAGAGTCTGGTTGAGACTGGAACACATCAGGTATTCTACAAGAAAAGCTTTGTTAAAAAAATTCCAATCTTCTCAAATGTCTTTGTTTTAATTATTTTAACAGAAAATAAGATGACACAATAAATAAACAAATTAAGAATGAAAAAAGTACATCTTACAGGCTGATTTGGAACAGGTGGTTGCCATGATTAGGTATAAAAGCAGCTTCCATGAAATGCTCAGTCATTCACAAACAAGGATGGGGCGAGGTTCACCACTTTGTGAACAAACGCGTGAGCAAATTGTTTAACAACATTTTTCAACGAGCCATTGCAAGGAATTTAGGGATTTCACCATCTACAGTCCGTAATATCATCAACAAGTTAAGAGAATCTGGAGAAATCACTGCACGCAAGCAATGATATTACAGACCTTCGATCCCTCAGGCGATACTGCATAAAAAAACGACATCAATGTGTAAATGATATCACCACATGGGCTCAGAAACACTTCAGAAAATCACTGTCAGTAACTACAGTTTGTCGCTACATCTGTAAGTGCAAGTTAAAACTCTAGTATGCAACCCCCAAGCCATTTATCAACAACACCCAGAAACGCTGCCGGCTTCGCTGGGTCCAAGCTCATCTAAGATGGACTGATGCAAAGTGGAAAAGTGTTTTGTGGTCTGACGAGTCCACATTTCAAATTGTTTTTGGAAACTGTGGACGTTGTGTCCTCCGGACCAACGAGGAAACGAACCATCTGGATTGTTATAGGCACAAAGTTCAAAAGCCAGCATCTGTGATGCTATGGAGGTGTATTAGTGCACAAGGCATGGGTAACTTACATCGCTAGATGTTCATGTCTTTCATAATGACATGATGAAAACCATGGAATTTTCAGGGATAGTCAGTGCAAAAAAGCGACTGCTCCCAGAGTGATATACGCCATGCTGCTGTTACAAGAAAATGGAGCGGAAATGACACTGTGCTGGTTTTGATGTTGCTGTAAACATAGTCATAGAAACAAAGAAAACAAATGACATCAAATATAAATATATGTAGTGTTCATTGTGTAAGGCGATGCAAATAAAATGCAAATAGCACGATGCTAATAAAAAATAAACAGTGTGACCCTATAATTGACCCAAGTTATCGGGGACTGTTATTGCAGACGGACAGGTGTCACTATGTGACTGCAGACTACATTAGACTACATAGAGTTCCTAACTTTTTTTAAATCCTGCTGCACTTTCATTTATTTTGTCAGAGAGAAACATACACTATATTGCCAAAAGTATTTGGCCACCTGCCTTGACTCACATATGAACTTGAAGTGCCATCCCATTCCTAACCCATAGGGTTCAATATGATGCCGGTCCAGCTTGTGCAGCTATTACAGCTTCAAGTCTTCTGGGAAGGCTTACCACAAGGTTGTGAAGTGTGTTTATAGGAATTTTCGACCATTCTTCCAAAAGCGCATTGGTGAGGTCACACAGTGATGTTGGTCGAGAAGGCCTGGCTCTCAGTCTCCATTCTAATTCATCCCAAAGGTGTTCTATCGGGTTCAGGTCAGGACTCTGTGCAGGCCAGTCAAGTTCATCCACACCAGACTCTGTCATCCATGTCTTTATGGACCTTGCTTTGTGCACTGGTCATGTCGGAAGAGGAAAGGGCCCGCTCCAAACTGTTCCCACAAGGTTGGGAGCATGGAATTGTCTAAAATGTTTTGGTATCCTGGATCATTCAAAGTTCCTTTCACTGGAACTAACTGACTGTGCAGAAAGTCGGCGACCTCTTTGCACTATGTGCTTCAGCATCCGCTGACCCCTCTCGCCGACCACTGCGTGGCTGAGTTGCTGTTGTTCCCAAACTCTTCCATGTTGTTATAATAAAGCCGACAGTTGACTTTGGAATATTTAGGAGCGAGGAAATTTCACGTCTGGATTTGTTACACAGGTGCCATATTATGACAGTTCCACGCTGGAAACACTGAGCTCCTGAGAGCGGCCCATTCTTTCACAAATGTTTGTAGAAACAGTCTCCATGCCTAAGTGCTTGATTTGATACACCTGTGGTTGGGACAAGTGATTAAGACATATTTGCCAACCTTGAGACCTCCGATACCGGGAGGTGGGGTGTGTGGTCGGGGGTGGGGCGGGGGCGTGGTTGGGGGCGTGGTTAAGAGGGGAATATATTTAAGCTAGAATTCACCAACTCAAGTATTTCATATATATATATATATATATATATGTATGAAATACTTGACTTTCAGTGAATTCTAGCTATATATATATACATATATTTATTTTATTATACATATAAATAAAATAAATACTTGAATTTCAGTGTTCTGGAGGCTATCCAGTAGATGGTACTATTGTCCTGTTTAAGAGTGTCACAACATTGCTGTTTACGGCAGACAAACTGCTTTACGGTAGACTAAACGTGACTGCTGTTGTTGTGTGTTGTTACCGCGCTGGGAGGACGTTAAAGAAACTGCCTAACAATAAAGCCACATAAGAAACCAAGAACTCGCCCTCGATCATTCTACAGCCCCCTCCGCATTGAGCTGGAGGGGGCGTGGCCTCCAGCTCCGGCTGAATACCGGGAGTTTGTCGGGAGAAAATTTCTGTCGGGAGGTTATCGGGAGAGGCGCTGAATACCGGGAGTCTCCCGGTAAAAACGGGAGGATTGGCAAGTATGGATTAGGACACCTGATTCTCATCATTTGGATGGGTGACCAAATAATTTTGGCATTATAGTGTATCTACGTATAATAACCCGCTGAGCAACAACTTTAAAAAAAAGTTTTTTGGAAGTGTTGTGAGGTCTGCCCACTGGGACGAATGTCTGCGTGTACTCAATAGAAACGAGGCAGCCAGCCAGGCACGGAAGAAAGCTCTCCATGGGAACGCTGCTGTAACTTTTACTCATTGAGAAATGTTTCTTTGCTTGCATCAAGCCCAGTCGATGTCCCGCCCCCAAGAGCCGTATGCCCCACCGTGATTGGTAGGTTCGTTCAGCACCAAACACAACACTGTAAAGTGCCATTCATATAAAACTCGCAGGCTGCCCTAACAATAAACTTTTGTATTACGGTGGGGGCCACAAAATACCCCATGTTTGAGACCCCTGTATTAAAGTGTGTTGTGAATATTTTACTAATTTGTTAGATATGACTCAAAGCTATCCTCACTATTCACTATTTAAAGCCCCGAGCATCACCAGACTCATCTTGTGACAGAGATAGACATCTTTTTCACCGTGGCTACATATCATCTTGTGCTGCATAGAGGTAGTGTTGTTGCTCTCAGTCAAGCAGAAGAAGAGGGCGGTGTAACTCGCAAGCATACATTAGAGATGACAAATGTGATTCACGCGATACAAAATATAATGTCACCATGTGACTGAGTCGCTTGCAAAGTGACCCCAGGATGCAGAGACAGGAGACGGTGTGCAGGTAATAAAAGATATAAAGGGCTGGCATATAAAGCACTCTGATTGGCAACCAGGGACAGGTTTATCCTGATTGCCAATCATGGACATGTGAGCGAAGCAGCGCTCGGACCAGAGAAGTGGCAGGAGAGGAAAACCCACAGGGAAACAAGAGCGCTGGAACATAAAACACAAAGGAAAATAAGTTTGAATCAAAAACCATTATGAGTATCATGACATATAAATATGACTGTAATTAATCGCATTAAAGCACATATTTCATGCCCCTAATTTCATGAATTCTAAAACCTTGATTCTAGCCTGATTTAGCCATTCCTTTACCACTTTTGACGTGTGTTTGGGATCATTGTCCTGTTGGAACACCCAACTGTTCCTAAGAGCCAACCTCCGGGCTGACGATTTTAGGTTGTCCTGAAGAAATTGGAGGTAATCCTCCTCTTTCATTGTCCCATTTACTCTCTGTAAAGCACCAGTTCCATTGGCAGCAAAACAGAACCAGAGCATAATACTACCACCACCATGCTTGACGGTAGGTGTGGTGTTCCTGGGATTAAAGGCCTCACCTTTTCTCCTCCAAACATATTGCTGGGTATTGTGGCCAAACAGCTCATTTTTTGGTTAATCTGACATCACATGGACACATATAAGACCTTCTGGAGGAAAGTTCTGTGGTCAGATGAAACAAAAATTGCCAGAAGCTTGTGGATGGCTACCAAAAGCGCCTTTTTGCAGTGAAACTTGCCAAGGGACATGTAACCAAATATTAACATTGCTGTATGTATACTTTTGACCCAGCAGATTTGGTCACATTTTCAGTAGACCCATAATAAATTCATAAAAGAACCAAACTTCATGAATGTTTTTTGTGACAAACAAGTATGTGCTCCAATCACTCTATTACAAAAAACCTTTGGCTTAGGTCAGGCTGATTAGAAAAAAAAGTACTAACCAAATACAATGCAAAAAAAGGAACTTATACATACATATATATATATATATATATATATATATATATATATATATATATATATATATATATATATATATATATATATATATATATATACATATACTATTATTATTATTATTTTTACATACTATTGTGTTTTGCTAAAATAAATAAACAGCATTAACAGTGAATATGTTTCTTAACTATTAGAATTAGGGATGCCCGATAATGGATTTTTGCTGATATCCGATATTCCGATAATGTCCAACTCTTAATTACCGATACCGATATCAACCGATACCGATATATACAGTCGTGGAATTAACACATTATTATGCCTAAACTGGACAACCAGGTATGGTGAAGATAAGGTCCTTTTTTTAGATTAATAAAATAAGATAAATACGTTTAAAAAAAATTATTGAATAAAAAAGAAAGTCAAACAATATAAAAACAGTTACATAGAACCTAGTAATTCATGAAAATGAGTAAAAATAACTGTTAAAGGTTAGTACTATTAGTGGACCAGCAGCATGCACAATCATGTGTGCTTACGGACTGTATCCCTTGCAGACTGTATTGATATATATTGATATATAATGTAGGAACCACAATATTAATAACAGAAATAAACAACCCTTTTGTGTGAATGAGTGTAAATGGGGGAGGGAGGTTTTTTGGGTTGGTGCACTAATTGTAATTGTATCTTGTGTTTTTTATGTTGATTTAATAAAAATAAATAAAAACGATACCGATAATAAAAAAAACGATACCGATAATTTCCGATATTACATTTTAAAGCATTTATCGGCCGATAATATCGGCAGGCCGATGTTATCGGACATCTCTAATAAATACATTTAATAAAGTCAAATACAAATAAGGCAACAAGAGAAGTATCCTACACTTCTCTTTTGTAAAGTAAATCTGAACAGCCGATATGGGCATCTACATCAACTATATGATTTGCCTGAGAAGCTGGACAGGACAAACAAAAAAGAAGTAGCTGATTCTAAACTAAGGTTAAACGCATCCTAACGCATTTAAAATACATTTTAAAAAAAAGGTACCGATAATAAAAAAAAACGATACCGATAATTTCCAATATTACATTTTAAAGCATTTATCTCTAATTAGAATTAAAGTGAAAATGCAGCTTTTGCCATTATTTGTGCGCTTATGAAACTTCTGTATGACTTTAAGCTCCAGACTTTTGATTGATATTGTCATTACTGTTACACGTTGTGGAAAAGTGTATTAGAAGTACCGTTGTGGCCCATACGGATCACAGATGAGAAATATATATATTTTTGGGGGGCTCTATAAGGGGCTCAATGCTTTAAATTATACATTACAAAAAGTGATTCGTTCAATCCAACTAAAACAAAGAAAACATGTAACAGTAGCAACACCCAGTGATCAACAAATTCTCTATAGTGGAAATATGAACTGGAAATATGAAACCTTGGACTGCCTCAATTATTCCCCCATTGGTAAAGGCCATTAAATGGATCTACCGAGTCAGGTCTTGCCCCGTATCTCTCTCTTTTCCTCTCTCTGTGCCTTTCCCTCATCCGCACCTCTCTCTTTGGGTTCGTCTTCATCAAAATCTGCACCTCTCTGTTCCACATTCTCCTCTGCAGCGATTGACTTGGTGATATCAGCCTGCACTAATTTTCCCAGAAGGGTTGGTCAGCAGAAATTCAAATCATACTGGGCATCATAGGCTTTTATGGCCTCACTAGTTTAATTATTCCTACCTGATGTCTTCACTTGTCTCCTTTCCGAATGTCTGTTTCCTTCTCCGCTGAGTCATATGGTCAAACAATCATTATTTAATAACTTTGAATTAATGAATAATTTATGCATTTTCAATAAAAACGATATACAGAAATTAATCACTTGGCATCGGGTGGTCGTTCTTATACTTTCAATTAATAGACCAATCTGTTGCCCTACCCTGTCTGTCCTGTTTTTTTCTCTCTCCTTTCTCTCCATCTGCACGCATGAATGACATGAACATTGTGTGAAGGAGGTTGTCAAAAATACAGCCGTCAAGCCACATTAAAAAAGCATGCTATTTTAATTCTGAATTATAATATTCTTTACTGGATATCAGTTACTCGACGCTGCATAGGGCGCAGTGGATTATAAGACGCACTGCCGATGAGCGGGTCTATTCAGGTCTTTTTTCATACAAAAGGCGCACCGAATTATAAGGCACATTAAAGGGCTCATTGTAGGATTTTTTTCAAAATGTAAAACACTTCCTTGTGGTCTACATAACATGTAATGGTGGTTCTTTGGTCAAAATGTTGCATAGATTATGTTTTACAGAACATCTTCAAGTCGCTTTCTGACCGTCTCTTCAAGATGCGCTGTTTTGTGGGCGGTCTTATTTACGTGGTTCACCTTCGACAACGTCTTCTCCTCGTCATCTTTGTTGTAGAAGGTGTAGCGTGCAAGGACGGGAGTGGAAGAAGTGTCAAAAGATGGAGCTAACTGTTTTAATGACATTCAGACTTTACTTAAATCAATAACGGAGCAGCATCTCCTCATCCGTGGCTCACTAGTGCAACAATGTGTCCCGTGAAAAATAGTCAGACCGGAACTTTCTAATAACTAAAGTTCCTTGGGTGAATAATGTATACTCACTACACCGGTAGTTTTTAGCGTTTCCATAGCGAGTCTACTGACAGATATAAGTTAGAACTTTACACTACTTTATGTTAAAAATGGCAACAGCAGAGTGTGAATGTCACATAACAAGAAGATAGAAAAAAAGAAGAAGCTTATCGACTATGTTATCAGCACGGACTACAGTGGCAGACGTGCGCAAATTTGCAGGACTTATGCAGATATAGACAGACAACTCTTTTTACACGTTCAAATCGTTCCACAGACAGACAACTCTTGCATGGCAGAAGTTTCGCAAAAGTCATGTGTAAAAAGGACAGCCAATAGAGGGTTCCTGATTTTCGTAGGTAATAGGCACACGCAGATTGTATTACATGCATGCAAATCGAAATGTGGGCACACGAGTTGTATTACACGCTCACAAATCTGAATGCGCGCACTCAAATCTTGCAAGTCACGTGTAAGTAGACAGCCTATCGAGGGTTCTTTCTGATTAGGGAAAGACTTAAGACAAGACAACTTAAAACACACATACACAGATCTAAAACACAAATACCTATAAGCAGAGGTGGGACCAAGTCATTGCTTTGCAAGTCACAAGTAAGTCTCAAGTCTTTGCCCTCAAGTCTCGAGTCAAGTCCCGAGTCAAGACAGGCAAGTCCCGAGTCAAGTCCAAAGTCAAGACTGGAAAGTCTCAAGTCAAGTCACAAGTCCTGCATTTTGAGTTTCGAGTCCTTTCAAGTCCTTTTGACCACAGACTAATATTTTTACACAGATTGTGTATGCTTTTAAACCGCTGTATTTATTTATTAAAACAAGTGCATTTGAAATAGCAGGAAAGAAAATAGTACTGACATTGCAATTCATAATAGCACTATTAACCAGTCATTTTAATAGTTTAAACAATTTTAAACATTTAACTCATTCCTTTACAGAATAAACACATTTGCAAAAACAAGTGCAACTGTACTTATTTGTACAAAAGTGTTAACATTGTATTTCCATGGCATATTGCATTGTAACTAGTTCCACAGCAGTTTCTATTCTGTTCTGATCTCATCTCATACTGTATGTGTGTTGATGTGTGCGTACACATGAAAAACATAACAAATACATGAACATAACAATGAACAGAGTTGTACTTTTTAGATGTCAGGGCCCTATGCAATATGTACACATATTCTTAATATAGTATATATTTTAACTGACCTTTATTTGACTATGTTTGTCTTTTTGTAGGTGGCTAAAATATGCGGTGCTGCTGACCGCCGTCTAACGTTATGTTACTGTGTGTGATACATTGACTAACGTAACGTTATGTATAGGTACCTCATGCAACCCTGCTTAAAAAATCACTTGACAAAAGTATGAATAAGGTAGCAAACTGCAGTGGACGCAACATATTGCCGTGTTTGAAATGACGTTATAACCATAAACATCTTATAAGTAGACGCAATATTGGTTGCTGTGACGCGAGCAATTTGCATCTTGAAGTGGTGATGAGGAGCCGGCGAGCAGCCTAAACTGACAGTTGACAGGTAGAAAACAACGATGCCGGGCTGGTGTTCAGCGTTTTCCTGCTCAAATGAGCGGACTGTTGAAAATAGGAATCGGGGGATTACTTTTCACAAGTAAGATTTAACATTAATGTACTATTGGTTGTATTTTATGAAAATAACATTACCACAGAGTTGAGAAGGAGCAAAGATCTTCAATATTTGTATGTGAAAATCACAAATAAATCTTCTGGGGGAGGATGACCGCCTTACAGGGGTTTGGTTTACAAACTTTCTGCCCCACCTAAAACAAAATTCACCAGCCGCCATTGATTATAATGCATTCTCATTTTAGGCAAAATATAAGACAATACTTTCTTAACAGTATAATTGTAACCAGGAATAAGTCTTCAAGTAACAATATTCAAATACTAACATTGTTGGGTAAAACAGAATTTGGTTTTATTCTGAATCTAGTGAAACAGATTGGTGGTTTTAGCTGATATAAAGACTTGCAGGTGTTTATATATGTTGAAGTATTTGGCAGACACTTTTATCCAAAGCGACATACATAAAAAATACATATATAACAATCACTGTAAACATGATAATTTAAAGGAAGAATGTAATACAAAATATCAATACAAAGTGTCACGACAGAATAAACTCTCTGCTGCTGCAGCAACAGAGATACGGTCTATAAAATATATAGATATCTAATGTATTCATACATTGTTTATGTAGCATGTATATATAATGTAATCATATTGTTTCTTCAATTTAAAAATAGCTGACCGTTTTTTCCCCCCCTTCTCTGGGATTATATTCCCAGTTTTAATCTTGGACGTCTGGTCATTTATAGCGTATAAGAATATTCTATTACTGTTAAGCAAACTATGAATAATAAAACATGTGTCCGTTATCATAGCTACACGTATGACAAAAAAGCGCGTGAAAATGAGTGGTATTCAGTGAGGTAAGATGAATTAAATGCGTTGACAGTTCATTGCTCCTGCCAAATGAATTGCACTGAGTGGAGCGGATCACCACTCCAAGATGGCGGCCCCGCGTCTCGTCTGCGCCAGTAGGCAGTAGCGCTCGATGCTGTGTACCCTTATAAGATGTCTATGGTTATGACGTTAGCAGTAAGTTTACAGCCTCACTGATTTAACTACACAGCAAATAAAAGTAATGTTACTTAGCCAATAAACGTTATCTTACATTCAAAACTTACCCTTCTTTGTGCAACTTCAAATGTCCAACGAAGTTGGAAGTTGTTGCGTCTCCGTCTGTAATATTCGAACTGCGTGATTTGCATACGGCAATTCGTTGACCAAGTCGTAGTTTTTATACCCGAACGAAACCAACTTTGGTATAAATCTTTCTCACTGCCGCATTGTTTGACAACTCATGTTCGGTGGTTGTCCTGCAATTGGATTGGATGAATGCTGTGTGATGAAAACAATGTAGATCTAATTTGATTGGCTGTTGTACTGAGAGCACACCAGCTGACAAGCAGCACACACGCTTATAGACAGACACGTACAAAATGAAAGCTACGGAGCGCTCCCAAATAACTTTTTAAGCTTTAGGTTTTGGGGAAAGTAGCAAGTCATGTCAAGTCAAAAGGCTCAAGTCCAAGTGAAGTCACAAGTCATTGATGTTAAAGTCTAAGTCGAGTTGCAAGTCTCTTTACATTTTGTCAAGTCGAGTCTAAAGTCATCAAATTCATGACTCGAGTCTGACTCGAGTCCAAGTCATGTGACTCGAGTCCACACCTCTGCCTATAAGGCGCTCTTAAAATCCTTTCATTTTCTCAAAAATCGACAGTGCTCCTTATAACCCGGTGCGCCTAATGTATGGAGTAATTCTGGTTGTGTTTACCAACATCGAAGCAAATTTATTTGGCACGTGGTGTAATGGTAAGGGAGTAGATGATAGTCACATATAAGAGATACATGTAGACCGCAAGATGACGCTAGTAAACAACACTAAAACTTTAAATGTTCCATCAAGAAAAACATTACACACAGCGCTCAAAAATCTGTCAAAATGTTTTAGTACGTCTTTGAAGCCGCACTGCTTGATGCATTGTCTGTGCATTACGGCTACCGTAGCCAGACGTACTGTGCTTCAACATACAGGTACTATTGTGGTGTGTGTATAAGGACCGCAAAATAGCACCTATTAGCAGACATATTTTCTTGCTTTTTGTTTTGCAATATTGTGCAAAACCAACTTTTCTTACCTTCTGGTACCTGCTGCTCTGTATTCGGGTTCTGCATAAGTCCTGAAAATGTGCGCGGTCCATCTTTGTAGTTGATAAGCTTCTTCTTTTCCTCTATCTTCTTGTTATGGAACATTCATCCTCCACTGTTGCCATTTCTAATATAAAGTAGCTAAAGTTCTAACTTATATCTGTCAGTAGACTCGCTATGGAAGTGTTAAAAATTACCGGTGTAGTAGGTTTACATATTTCACCCAAGGAACTTTAGTTATTAGAGAGTTTTGGTCGGATGGTTTTTCACGGGACACATTTCCGGCATTGTTATTGCACTAGTGAGCCATGGATGAGGAGATGATGCTCCGTAATTGATTTAAGTAAAGTCTGAATGTCATTAAAACAGTTAGCTCCATCTTTTGACACTTCTTCCACACCCGTCCTTGCAGGCTACACCGCTACAACAAAGATGACGGGGAGAAGACGTTTAAATGCAAAAATTATTTGAAATTGCCACATATGCGCCAGTACTGAGACCGACCAGAGCTGAGGCCATTTTTTCTTTCCGTAAACACTGCAGTGCATGCTACGTCATGATGTCATGTCCGCATGCGGGTCAGATTGCATTCACATTAGAAATCAATTTTTTTTTTGTAATGTGAACGGCTACTAATAAGATTTGATATGACAAAAAAAATTGAATTGGACATCTGACCCTGCAGTGTGAACGTAGCTTTCCCAACTGTCCTCTCTTTTTTCAGGCGTTTCCTTGCTGCACTGTTCCTTTGTGTTTTAAAGGCCTACTGAAATGAATTTTTTTTATTCAAACGGGGATAGCAGATCTATTCTATGTGTCATACTTGATCATTTCGCGATATTGCCATATTTTTGCTGAAAGGATTTAGTATAGAACAACGACGATAAAGATTGCAACTTTTGGTATCTGATAAAAAAAAGGCTTGCCCCTACCGGAAGTAGCGTGACGTAGTCAGTTGAACATATACGCAAAGTTCCCTATTGTTTACAATGATGGCCGCATGAAGTGAGAGAGATTCGGACCGAGAAAGCGACAATTTCCCCATTAATTTGAGCGAGGATGAAAGATTTGTGGATGAGTAAAGTGCAAGTGAAGGACTAGTGGGGAGTTGAAGCTATTCAGATAGGGAAGATGCTGTGAGAGCCGGGGGTGACCTGATATTCAGCTGGGAATGACTACAACAGTAAATAAACACAAGACATATATATACTCTATTAGCCACAACACAACCAGGCTTATATTTAATATGCCACAAATTAATCCTGCATAAAAACACCTGCGTGTTTGTTATGCTAGCTCCTAGCTCCTCTGCTAGCTCCTAGCTCCATAGAACACGCCAATACAATTCAAACACCTGATCAACACACACCATCACTCAGCCCAAAAGACCGTTTACCTAACCCAAGGTTCATAAAGCTTATATATTTTTAAAAAGTTACGTACGTGACGCGCACATACGGTCAAGTTATCGAATGTTTAGCAGCCAAGGCTGCATACTCACGGTACCTGATATTCAGCTGGGAATGACTACAACAGTAAATAAACACAAGACATATATATACTCTATTAGCCACAACACAACCAGGCTTATATTTAATATGCCACAAATTAATCCTGCATAATAACACCTGCGTGTTTGTTATGCTAGCTCCTAGCTCCTCTGCTAGCTCCTAGCTCCATAGAACACGCCAATACAATTCAAACACCTGATCAACACACACAATCACTCAGCCCAAAAGACCGTTCACCTAACCCAAGGTTCATAAAGCTTATATATTTTTAAAAAGTTACGTACGTGACGCGCACGTAGGTACGGTATGTGTTATGCTAGCTCCTCTGCTAGCTCCTAGCTCCATAGAACACGCCAATACAATTCAAACACATGATCAACACACACAATCACTCAGCCCAAAAGACCGTTCACCTAACCCAAGGTTCATAAAGCTTATATATTTTAAAAAAGTTACGTACATACGCAAAAAAAAGCCAAAGCTGCATACTCACAGTAGCACGTCTGCGTCTTTGTCATCCAAATCAAAGTAATCCTGGTAAGAGTCTGTGTTGTCCCAGTTCTCTACAGGCGTCTGTGTATCCAAATCAAAAGTCCTCCTGGTTAGAGTCTCTGTTATCCGAGTTCTTCCATCTTGACTGCATCTTTCGGGAATGTAAACAAAGAAGCGCCGGCTGTGTACTGTTGTGGCTGACTACGTTCGAAAAATACGTCCATTTCGCACCGACAACTTTCTTCTTTGCTTGCTTGGCTTCCTTCTCCATAATGCAATGAACATGATTGAAACAGATTCACGAACACAGATGTCCAGAATACTGTGGAATTATGAAATGAAAACAGAGCTTTTTCATATCGGCTTCAATGTGGAAGGCATACCCGTGTTCGCCGGGCTACGTCACGCGCATACGTCATCCGCAGAGGCGTTTCGAACCGGAAGTTTAGCGGCAAATTTAAAATGTCACTTTATAAGTTAACCCGGCCGTATTGGCATGTGTTATAATGTTAAGATTTCATCATTGATATATAAACTATCAGACTGCGTGGTCGGTAGTAGTGGCTTTCAGTAGGCCTTTAATATAAATATACAGTATGTTTACCTGTGCTACCTCTGCACCTTAGGGTTCGAGACCAACACAGCTTTGCTCTTAAAAAATAACGTCGTAGATGGTCAACTATGGGCAAAATCTTAACGACTGAGAATTGACTATGAAAATCCTTATTTGAAAGCTGTACTACTGATCCGTAGACCTTTAGACAACCGTAATATGTGCTCATAGTAAATTTATCCAACCTGCATTTTTATAAGCCCTCTCTTAATACACTGACATAACTTACCCACAGACTTTTAACCACTTTGAAAAGTTTTTTTTATATTCTAACGGAATCTTTCTACCTCTTCCGTTTACCGTCTTAAACCCCCGAGAGCTTTCTTTTCTGCCTCTCCATCTTTAGCTGCCTGTCATCAGATGACAACATGATCCAAATGAAATGTGGAGGCACCCTCGAGCACTGGAGGTCCTGTAGTTTGTTTTTTTGTGAGCTGCGTAATATGTTGTACATCAGGGAGGATTCCCCCTGCTAATGTGCCACTTCAAGACGATTGTATGTGGATTGTGTGGATGTCGATTGCCATAATAACGGGTTATAGCAGTATACACTTCCCTTAACGTGTATTGCTTCTTGCAGTTGTGTTGCGCATATTCCAATCAATGGAGAGAAGGAAAAACACATGTGAGATGATGCAACAATCTCTCACACCAGATTTCACAGAAAACTACTCGAGTAGGTTTCCATTGACAATGACACTGCATTTGAAGTTTTGGTAGAACAACTCTATCAAGGTGAGCAAAAGCTTTCATGAAGTCAATGAAGTTAATGTGCAGTAGTGTGGACAGTTCTATTCTCAACATTGCTCAATTATATATCTCAGGGCAAAAATCTAGACCAGTGGTTCTTAACCTGGGTTCGATCGAACCCTATGGGTTCTGTGAGTCGGCTCAGGGGTTCGGCGGAGGTCAAGACACACCCGACTCATTGTGTAAATAAAAACTTCTCCCTATCGGCGTATTACGGATACGGCAACATCAGAAGTCACACTGATTTGCAGGTGTGTAATTTGTTGTGAGTTTATGCATTGTGTTGGTTTTGTTCTTTGAACAAGGTGATGTTCATGCACGGTTCATTTTGTGCACCGGTAAAAAAACATGGTAATACTTTAGTATGGGGAACATATTCACCATCAATTAGTTGCTTATTAACATGCAAATTAGTAACATATTGGGTCTTAACTAACATGGCCTTATTATAACCCTAACCCTCTAACTCTGGCCCTAACCCTCTAACCCTAACCCTAACCAAATAACTGTAAATTAAGTCTTTGTTACTTACAATATGTTCCCCTAGTGTCCAACAAACTCTAAATTAAGTCTTTGTTACTTAGAATATGTTCCCCATACTAAAGTGTTACCAAAAACATATAACTTTGTCTTGAATTTGAAAAAAAAACTACATTTTATTTTTCACTAAAGAAGGGTTCGGTGAATGCGCATATAAAACTGGTGGGGTTCGGTACTTCCAACAAGGTTAAGAACCACTGATCTAGACTATTCACCCTCTTCCCTTCCTGAAGCCAACGTGTTCTTCTCTCAGCTTGGTGTTGATAGCTGAGTCAATTCTCATCTGAGGATTCGTCAAAACACTTTGGATAGTACGGATAGTATTGTGATACCTGGCCAGCTGTCACAGGTGTTGAGGTTTCCATTTTTGGGAGGCTTTATAACGAGACCCCTTGTCCAGTCCTCAGGGATTGTTTTTGAAGTCAAGCTAGAGTGGTAGAAGTCGGTAAGAATATCAGCTGTGGTTTTTACGTCAGCCTTTAGCATTTCTGCGTGGATGTTGTCAATTCCACTGGCCTCTCTATTTTGGGGGGATTTGATGGCTGTCTCTTCCCTTTCCTTACTGGTTGGACTGGTGTCAATCTCTCGGGCAGCTTCCGGTGTTTCCATTCAGGCAACACAGATCACACGCAACACTCCCACTAATAGTACACATAATTTGATATTTTACAAATGCTTTTAAGTGCCTGGTGTTTGGATCTTAGTACTGTAGATCAGGCCCAAGGTATATTTGAGGTGGTGTTGCTGCGGTATGCTATGGTTTCTATTTGCTGAAATTCGCCATGTATACATGTTGATTTTCAAATACATTTCTGAACCAGCTCTGGCCTTCTGGCCAAGGAGTTTGACACCTGTGCACATAATGAAATTTGGCGCTCCAAATGCGACCCCGACTCTGAGGACCTCACTAAAACTCCCTCGACTGTACTATGTTTATTTGTTTTTAACCTTGTTCAGTGTTAAAAGTTGCAAACAAGATCTGTTTATTTGTGGGGCTTCCCCATTAGGTGTACTTATTGTTTGCCCATATTTGACCATTAATCGACAACAAACAAAATTAAGCGAATCAGATTAGACTATGAAAATCCTAATTCGAAGACAACCCTTAATGATACATCTCATGGATAACTAATTTTACATTAGAAAAACAAGCTTCCGGCTGAAAATATTTCCATTAGCTAACACTTTGGACACTCTTTTGAAAATCCTTGGTTTACAGCAATTATTTTGAGGATAGTACAATGATGCAGACAAAGTGCGAGTAAGAGTTTAACAAGTCTAAATTATTATTTTCTTTTTAGTAGATTTATAGTTACTCACTAGCTAAAATTCAGAATTACTAGTTCAGGCATGTAGCGCTGTTCCCGTTCTTGACTTGACAGTGGCGGCACACTGCTTTTGTCTTATCCACATTCTATATGTCTGTTTACGTATCTCAACAGAAACCGTTCCAAACGTAAGACTTTAACAACGAATTATAGTGTCCACGTTCTGGGATACCCTATGCACTATGGCTAATCATCGCTGGGCAGTGGGCTCTAGGTAGACGCCGTGCACACTTCCTGTCCCTCACTCTAATGTGTACTGACTGGGAACAGAACCATAGTTGCAGTACTGTGAAATTCCGATACAAATAAACCATGTACCTAATTTTAAAAAATATGAAAACCCATTGATAGTACTGGTAAAATCAACATTCCTGAAAGTCAGAATTTCTAAATATAAGGAAATAAAGACTATCTCTGCTGGTGTATGTGTGGACTTTTACACATGCTGATCGCAAGATACAGCATTTGCACTACTCATCATACGCCACCACTTGGTTTCACTTGAGTGATGCTGTCATTACGTTGGACTGGATCCTGGAACATCAGTTGCCATTGGTCCCATATGAAAAAGCAATTGCTTTGAACTGAAAACGCTTGGCAACTGAGGCAGGTGTCACTGCTTGTACATCCTATAAGCCTCTGGGAAAACTAACCCACTTTTTTCCACCTTACAAGAGGATGAACAGCTTCCTTTTGGGGTTTTATAACAAGCCACAAACAACTATTTGAATTACTGTTTTATTCCTTCTATTTTAGTTTGGTTTACATGAAGATTAAATAACTGCTAAGAACAATTGATTAATCAAGATACTCTTGCTCTGTTATTACTATTGTTTTGAGAAACTGAAAGATTGTTTAACTTTCCTATTGCCATCCATCCATCCATTTTCTACCGCTTGTCCCTCTGAGTACAAGTCGCCAACTCATTGGTTTTCCTAATTATGTTGTTTTAGAATCATTTATTTTGAAACTACTTGTGCTTTTGACATGTTGGTTTGTATGTTAAAGTGTTTGTGATTTCACTGGTGTTTTTTTGTTTTTGTTCTTATTTTTTGTGTAATTTATTTTTTTATTTTTAGTAAACATTCCATAATGGAAAAAGCTACCTAACGAAATAGGTACACACACCTGAACACTGTTTCTGTTCCTTTTAAAATGATTTCACTTTTTAAATCAAATATATTCAGAGCAAACCATGAAGGAAAACGGCCTCATGTCCTCAATCAGGTTTGTGCGGTCAGGGCAGGGCGGTGAGGAAGAATAATAACAAAACAAGAATTCATATTTGTCCATTAAACTGTGTTCTCTTAAGTAGAAAAAAACGTGCACATTTGGTGATGAAATACAGGGCAACAACCTGACAGGAGAGGACTACAGGCTTCCACAGCTGCGAGTGTGCAAACGAAAGTACCAGTTTTTTTTACACTGCACTCAGTCCAGAATCCAGAGTCAAAAACAGACAAAGCGGAGGTGAGTAGTTCCTCTCTGCTTTAGTGCACAAGCAAGCAAAGCAATACATGAGTGCATGGCTATTTCTTCGTGTCATCCTGACACAAATACAATGTTTGCAGAAACATTTTGACATCATGACTTTCCACATTGTAAAATCTACAGTCTGTGTAATGTATTTATGTTTTTATTTTTTTAATGCTAAAAATACATTTAAAAACAAGTCTGTTATTAGTAATTAGTATTAACAAATTTTTCTTATATTGTCTATTCTTATAATTGTTATTATTGTACAAAGTAACTCAGGCTGTATACCTGCGGCATGGTCACCAGGTTGGTGACCATGGGCTTAACGTGCTAAGCCAAAGGGCCAAAGTCAACAGGATGCAGCTCACAGATACCACTATGTCCAAATACTATTACGTCAGTCTTCTTTTCATTGACATTTAAGAAATGTAGGACCATCCAGGCCTTGATATCATCAAGACAAGCAAGTAGTGGTTGCATTGAACGAGGCATGATTTATTTTTAACGGAAAATAAATGTGAGTGTCATCAGCGTAACAATACAAATACATATCATGCTTTCTTAGGATTGACCTTAGGGGAAGTAAATAAATAGGAAACAGCAGTGGTCTTAAAACTGAGCCCTGTGGGACCCCACATGTCAAGGGAGCAACAGAGGATTCAGAACCAGCAACATTTACATAAAAGGTTCTGTTTGTCAAATATGAATTCAGCCAACTCAAAGCAGTACCACAAATGCCCACTTGATGCTGTAGGCGGCTAATTAAGATATTATGGTCCACCGTGTCAAATGCTGCTGTTAGATCGAGTGAAACTAAAATCACATGATCCCCTAAATCCGTTGCTCGAAGGATGTCATTAAAAACCCTTAATAATGCCGACTTGGTACTATGGAGGGGTTTAAACCCAGACTGAAAGACTTCTAAAATATCACAGTCCTCTAAAAAAGTGTTTAACTGGGTAAAAACAATCTTATCCAAGATCTTTGAGAGGAAAGACAGTTTAGAGATGGGTCTAAAATGGGCTAAAACCGAACCGTCCGGACCAGGTTTCTTTAAAAGCGGTTGGACCACGGTGTGTTTAAAACTGGTAGGAACCACACCAAACCTGACTCTCGCCAGATCCTTGTCGTTCGCTGAGCTCCACACATTGATCTAAGAGTTTTCAATAGGAGATGTATTTCAGAAGGGGGGGCCTTGTAAAAAAAATCATTGTATGTGATTGGATAAACCACTTGTCCGTTATCTTGAATGACGTGCTACTTCAACCACTCACATTGACAATCAACCCGTGACGCTGATGAGAGCGACGCTGGGAAATCCAAACCCGGTCGGAAGAAGAGCCAAAACATCCTTGCCACCAATAAATGCCTTCAAAACCGTTCTCTGTTCATCTTTTATATAAATAATATTCAAACGATGTCACAAAACAGTTGCAATAGCAGAATCAATGTCAGCACACGACTCCTCGCTCTGTGCCGCCATTGTTGTTTGAATCAAACAGTCCCTTCCGCGCTACGTCACATCTATGAAATCCCGCCCGGCGGTCCTAATTGATTCATTATTTTTTGCTATCTGGAAGGAGTTTGCAATGCCCTTGAGCCCAGACCCTTGTGTGGAGCTCAGCGAACTACAAGGGTCTGGCGAGAGTCAGGTTAAACCACACCAGAAGACAGACTGCAATTTAAAATGTTAAGAACAGGCTGCCCTATGCAAGAAAAAACGTATTTAAAAAATGTAGGAGGGACAGCATCATGGGGGGAACCTGCGGGTTTCATATGATTAGTGAATTCTTGTAACTGCCGCAGAGTCACTTGCTCAAACTGATTAAAAAGAACAGAGTAGTTAAAAGGGACAGAAGTGTCAGAGGTCGGAACAGAAATGAGAGCCCTTGTTGTGGCAATCTTATCAATAAAACACTCTAAAAAGGCATTGCACAATTCAGAGGGTTCCAAACATGTAGGCTGAGGGGCATTTAGAACAGTCAATGGTTTTGAATAAAACACGAGGGTCAAGACTATTTGAGGCAATAATTCTTACCAAATGTTCTCGTTTTGCCTCTTTTACTGTGCTCTGATATGGACGCCAACAGTCCTTTAAAATCTGTAGTGACACCTGAAGCTTGTCCTTCTTCCACCTGCGTTCAGCTTTGCGGCACTCATGTCTGATCGCACGGGTTCTATCATTAAACCAGGGTTGTGATTTAATTAGAGCCTTTTTGATTTATAAAGTAGCCACTGAGTTCAAGGCTGTCTCACAGGTGGAGTGAAACAATGCACTGAGTTTCTCAGTGTCAGAAAAAACAGAGTCAGAAGGTAAACTTTAACTTAACTTTAACAAAACCTGGTTAAAAGCAATATTAAACTGACCGGCAGTGGAAGGGTTAAAAACTCGACAGAGACGACAGGAGCATTCCAGCTGTCAAGCGGCTAAAACTGGCCTCAAATATGACAGGCATATGGTCTGAAAGCACATTGTCACAAATGTCCAAGTTAGACACAGGTAGACCATACGAGAGGACAAGATCAAGCGTGTGACCACGTCCGTGTGTGGGGCCAGACACAAACTGTGTCAAATTAAAAGAGTCAATACGGCTTAAAAAAATCCTTCACCAGTGGCTTGTCGATGAATACAGTCTCCATTAACAGATGAAAGATATAAACATTCTAGATTTTACAAGGAAAACTTCACTTAAAAACTATAATTCTCTCCATATCAACAGGAACAACGAAATCCAAGTTGAACGATGCTTTGGCAGTGTTTTATATCTATTTATTATCATTTTGCTGTCAATCAAAAAGGGATTCAGCCCAGACAAGTCACCCAATCGTCATGCGGAAGCCCAGCGACCGCCTTTTGATCACTCTTATTCATTTGCTCAACGTCCATGGGCGGGAAAAAGTTGAGCATGTATCCAACGATTGTCTCGTTTGGCAGGCAGCACTGTGATGCTACCACATCAATGGAAAAAAGTTGCGCCAGCTGTCGCCAAAGTAGCTGATTCTAACGTTTTAACGTTGTTGCCCTAGGGTAAACTGGGTAACACATGGCACACTGACAAAGTTTAACCTATTGTTACTATAACAATCTACAATGTTAATATAGGTTGCTTCTCTTTCTTCCCCCCCCCCCATTTTTCTGCTTTCTTTCGTATCTCTAGTTATCATTACATATATGTATTGTTGCATTTGAACAACTGTACTGTTGATAATAGAGGTAAATTATTGGTATTGTTCATTATCAATAGCGCTATTTCTATTGGTATTTGTAATGCTCGAATTTGTAGTGTAATAATGTTCATTGTCATTTCTGTATTATTATTTATTTCGCTAACTTCTTTTTTGCTATCACTTTTACCATCATATTTATACATATCGTATTTGCTGATGTTGCTCTATTGTTGTTGTTGTTGTTATTGTTGTGTTTGCTGTTGTTGTTTTTGTCTCTCTGTCAATCCCCCTCTTGTCCCCACAATTTACCCCTCTGTCTTCCCTTTTTTTCTCTTTCTATCCCCTCCTGCTACGGCCCGGCTGCACCAAATGATAATGTAAATACTAGGGATGTCCGATAATGGCTTTTTGCCGATATCCGATATTCCGATATTGTCCAACTTTTTAATTACTGATACCGATATCAACCAATACTGATATCAACCGATACGAATATATACAGTCGTGGAATTAACACATTATTATGCCTATTTTGGACAACCAGGTATGGTGAAGATAAGGTCCTTTTTTTAAAAATTAATAAAATAAAATAAGATAAATAAATTAAAAACATTTTCTTGAATAAAAAAGAAAGTAAAACAATATAAAAACAGTTACATAGAAACTAGTAATGAATGAAAATGAGTAAAATTAACTGTTAAAGGTTAGTACTATTAGTGGACCAGCAGCACGCACAATCATGTGTGCTTACGGACTGTATCCCTTGCAGACTGTATTGATATATATTGATATATAATGTAGGAACCAGAATATTAATAACACAAAGAAACAACCCTTTTGTGTGAATGAGTGTGAATGGGGGAGGGAGGTTTTTTGGGTTGGTGCACTAATTGTAAGTGTATCTTGTGTTTTTTATGTTGATTTAATAAAATAAAAAAAATATAATAAACGATACCGATAATAAAAAAAACGATACCGATATTTTCCGATATTACATTTTAAAGCATATATCGGCCGATAATATCGGCAGGCTGATATTATCGGACATCTCTAATAAATACATTTAATAAAGTCAAATACAAATAAGGCAACAATAGAATTATCCTACACGTCTCTTTTGTAAAGTAAATCTGAACAGCCGATATGGGCATCTACGTTTGTACATCAACTGTATGATTTGCCTGAGAAGCTGGACAGGACCAAAAAAAAAGAAGAAAAACAAAAACAAAAAAAGTAGCTGATTCTAAACTAAGGTTAAACGCATCCTAACACATTTAGTCAATGAAATGCAAACCCAAAAGAACATATTTCACCATTTTTTTTTATATTTTAGGGGAAGCTGAAATTCCCTTGCAGTCTTTAGCTATCGTCGCCGCTGTATGCCTGGCATGTTAGAACAAGGCAGGTAGGAGAAGTCGGCAAGTCAGATCCGTAACTTCAGGACAACGATTGGCTCTAAAGGCTAGGTGTCCGAAGAGCCGCTGGCCCACAGCCCAAGCCGCCAGCCGCCGTAGCCCAGGTCTTCCCGCCGAGGCTCCAGACACTAGCCTTCGGCAAAGTTTTTCAGTGACCACATTTTCGGTGCATCACTCATCTATAGTGCATATATAATGGGCAATATATCAATTCATACAATGTATTAATTGAATGTGTTTCCATGGAAAAAGGCCCTCATTTTTAAGGTGTGGCGGCTTCGATTCACCAGTGGCTCCACGCCACGATCAAATACATATAGGGGAAACCATGTGGTTACGGTCTCTTCAGAGAGGAAGCCAGCAGTTTCTAAGAAGTTCCACACTATCGACTCCATGTTTGCTTACAGTTTACCACAGGCTTACAACATGGCACATAAGATAAAACGGGTGTTTAAATTGCTAGTAGTTAGGCCTGGGCAATATATCGATAAAATCGGTATATTCAAGTTTTTTGTTACAGACGATTTGCAACTTGCTTCGTCTTCCGTAGCCCTCTCTGGCCCCCTTACTTCCTTAGCGGAGATTCAAAACATGGCCAATGCTAATGCTAACGAGAGCGAGGCGTTTGTTCAAAACAGAGGTGTCCAAATTTTTTCCACTGAGGGCCGCACACGGAAAACATTTTTTTTTAACATTTAGGGCCCGTAAAGGGTCTCAGTCATTAAAATGTTAAAACGAGTCAAACTATTATTATTGCCTATGGGTGAGGGCCGACATCCGGGCAACTGAGCTACATACGGGTTCTTCGAGCCATAGCAACCAGACTGGCGTTGAAAACAAACCGTTGCCATTACTCTTTAACCTGTCGACCTACGCTGATTAAACCCGTCATTCTGCCTCCAAAATGTCGAAAAACGGTGTTGTTTTTGGTTGTGCTAACCACAACTGGAAACAGGGAAAACAAAGGTTGTATTTTGTTCTGCCAAAGCGTGATAAAAGCCCACAGAGACGAGACAAATGGCTGTTACAGGGTGATTGTATTGACATACTGCGCCACCCTGTGGCAGCCACGGTGACCTCACCTATAACATATCCCTGCGTCACGTTTGTTTACCTCCGTTGTACTTCCTGCATGCAGCCTGAATACACGGTACTGAGACACAGCAGGACTCTTGTCATCTTTATAATGCACCGCACCTTATAACATGGTGTCAGAAGTCCAAGCAGGACCCGATTATGCCCCACATTCTGTCCGTTGCTGAGACAGTGTGCGTTTATTTGTTTTGGTGAGTTTTAGCAGTTTCAGTTAGCCTGTTAGCTTTAGCTTGGTATAATGGCTTCCAACATCCCGCCTCCGGAGCCCATGAAGATGGCTGGGGACACTCACGGCAACTGGAAAAACTTCCGAGCAGAGTTTGAGGATTATCTGCTGGCGACCGGGCTCAACGAGAAGGAGAAGCCCGTCCAAGCAGCGGCGCTGAGACGGCTAGTGGGGAACGACTGCCTCCATGTTTACAAATACAACCTGGGACTCACTGCCGACCAACAGAAAGATGCCGGTGCTATTCTGGAGGCACTGGAGGGATACTTTACCCCCGCGAAGAACGTCACATTCGAGAGGTACGTTTTTGGAAACTTAAAGCAAGAGGAAGGAGAACTCATAGATGCTTTTGTTACACGGCTGAGAGAAAAGGCTGCCTCTTGTGAATACGGAGCTATAAAAGATGAACTCATAAAGGACAAGCTAGTCCTTGGCATTGCTGATGAGGGCGCCGGACGTCGTTTGCTAAGAGAAAATGATCTCAAATTGGATCAGGCAATCATGATCTGCCGTGCAGCCGAGGTCATGGACAATAAATTAAAGACTATGTCACTGGGCAACTCTGCGCCTGGAGAGAGCATCAATGCCACGCAGGGGGGACAAAGATATGGACGCAGGTCTGCCGGTAGGCCATCTGAGCCCACCAACATCAGTTCACAGCTCCAGGGCATGAGAGACACAGTGGAATGCAAGTACTGTGGCACAAGGCACAAACGTGGGCGAGACCAGTGGCCTGCATTTGGTAAATCCTGCCGCTCTTGTGGCACTGCCAACCATTTTGCCAAAGTATGCATGAAGAGGGGTCAGCACGCACGCCAGTTGAACACTGTGGATGACCCGTCGACAGGGGAACAGGAGGACATTGATGGAGATGAGAGAGATGTGTACACAGCAGAGAGCGTGGGAGCTGTGAACACGCAAGGGAAGAAGTGGTTTGTCAATCTGCCACTGCAACAGGGGGTCCAGAGGTGCCAGCTCGACTCTGGAGCCACCTGCAATGTGATTAGCATGAAGGACAAGATGAGACTGGCGCCCAGGACGCCTTTTCAGAAGAGTCTCACCAGATTGAAGCTGTACAACAGTGAGTGGATGAACTCGCTGGGGTTGTACAGCACACAGTGTGTCATTAGGGGCAGAACACACAAGCTGGACTTTGAGGTTGTGCGTACAGGCCAGAGGCCCTTGCTTTCAGGGGAGACATGTGAGAGACTGGGTCTGATACGATTCACCATTCCTGAGGAGCTAAATAAAGTGGAACACTGCAGGATGGGAGACCTGACCAAAGAGCGTCTCATCAACATACCACGACTTGTTCACCAGCCCAGTTGAGTCCCTGCCTGGTGATGTTCACTTTGAGCTGGACAGCAGCGTGGCGCCTGTGCAGTGTGCCCCCAGGAATGTTCCAGTGGCCCTCAATGGCAGCTGTTAAAGCACAGCTCGATCAATACGAAAAGGATGGACATTTAACCACAGTCACACAGCCCACAGACTGGATCAGCAATCTGGTCATAGTGAAAAAAACGGATACATTAAGACTATGCATTGACCCAAAGCCACTCAACCGAGCCCTGAAACAGTCCCACTACCTCATGCCCACTTTAGATGACGTGTTGTACAAGCTGCCAAAGGCGCGTATATTCACGCTGGTGGATGCGCGTGATGCATTCCTGCAGTGCCGACTGGATGAGGAGAGTAGCCTGATGACAACGTTCTGGACACCATGGGGCAGAAAACGGTGGCTGAAGCTCCCCTTTGGTGTGTCAGTGGCTCCGGAACTGTACCAGAGAAAGCAACATGAGCTCCTAGCTGGCTTAACTGGGATTGAGCCCATAGCCGATGATATCCTCATAGTTGGCTGCGGGGATACGGACGATGAGGCCAACCGCGACCATGACACAAACCTAATTTCCCTAATGGACAGATGCAGAGAAGTTAAGCTCAGGCTGAGCCTGAAAAAGTTGCAGTTCCGAGTGAAGGAGGTCCGTTTCCAGGGCCACATACTGTCTGCCGAGGGCCTCAAGGCTGACCCTGACAAGGTCAGGGCGGTTCTGGACATGCCGAACCCCACAGACGCTAAAGGGGTCCAGCGGTGTGTTGGCTTTGTGAACTATCTTTCCAGATTTATGCCCCGCCTGTCAGAGGTATGTGAACCATTGAGGAGGCTGCCAGACAAAGACGTGACGTGGCACTGGCTGCCAAAACATGATGCTGCCATGAAGGAAATGAAGACACTGGTCACAGCAGTACCGGTCCTACGTTATTATGACGCCATCAAGCCAGTCACCATACAGAGCGACTCCAGTCAGACAGGCCTGGGCTGCTGTCTGCTACAGGAAGGGCAGCCTGTCACTTTTTCCTCCCGCGCCCTGACCCAGACGGAACAAAACTACGCACAGATAGAAAAGGAGTGCCTGAGCATCGTGTTCGCCTGTCAACGCTTCCACTACTACCTATATGGACGGGGTGATGTGACAGCAGAGACCGACCACCGCCCTTTAGTGTCCATCTTCAGTAAGCCCCTCCTCAGCGCGCCTAAGCGCCTACAGAGCATGCTCCTGACACTTCAGAATTACTGCCTTGCGGTGGTGTACAAGCCAGGCCCTGAAATGTACATAAGTGACACGCTTAGTAGAGCCACCACCCCGCCACGGAAAACAGACACACTGTACCGACGAGAAATGGTCTGCAGCATGCAACAGGAGCAGTGTGACGCAGCGGCCATTCAGCAGGCAGACTACCTCAATGTCAGTAGCCAACGCTTGGCACAGATCCGAGCACACACAGAGGAGGATGTGTGTCTCCAAACGCTCAAGGCAGTCGTACTGCAGGGATGGCCAGAACACAAAGAGGAGGCCCCCGTACTCATCAGGGACTACTGGGCCATCAGAGATTAAATAAGCTCACAGGATGGCGTGCTTTTCAGGAGCCAGCGCGTCATCATTCCAAAAGCCATACGTCCGGAAATGCTGAGGAGGATCCACTACAATCATGTGGGTGGTGAAGCATGCTACAGACATGCCCGCGATACATTGTACTGGCCCGGCATGCAAGGGGAAGTCAAAGACTATGTACAGCAGTGCTCTGTGTGTAACGAGTATGCGCACGAACAACAAAAAGAGACCACGATGTCACACCCGCTCCCCACACGTCCATGGCAGCTGGTAAGCATGGACTTGTACAGCTACGCAGCACAGACCTTTTTGCTCGTGGTGGACCACTACTCTGACTTCTGGGAGATCGACCTGCTCCCTGACTTGTCGGCCGACACCACAATCCGACGAATCAAGGCACAGTTTGCACGTTATGGCGTCCCGGACAGAGCCATTTCAGATGGGGGAAGCCAGTTTGCGTGTAGTGAATTCCGGGCGTTTGCAAGGGAGTGGGGCTTCGAACATGTCATGTCCTCACCGCGGCACCCAAAAGCTAATGGCAAAGCAGAGTCAGCAGTAAAGATTGAGAAAGGCTAGTGCAAAAAGGCGGACCGTGCCAAAGAGGACCCCTGGAAGGCATTTCTGCATTGGCGAAAGACGCCACTGAGGGCATAAATTGCAGCCCAGCACAGCGGCTCATGTCACGAAGGCTGAGAACACTTCTTCCGGTGGCCGACCAGCTCCTTGCACCTCAGGTCATCACAGGGGTTTCCGACAAGCTGAGGGGGAAGCATCAGGCGGCGAAGTTAGTGTATGACAAATCGGCGAGGGATCTGCCGGAGCTGAACGTCGGCCAGCCCGTCAGAATGAAGCCGCTCCCGGGAGACAGGACGGGCAGATGGAGGAGAGGGGTGTGCCTGCAGCAGTTGGGACTCCGGTCCTATCTGGTCGACGTAGAGGGGACCACATATCGACGCAACAGAATTGATCTTCGACCGGCCGAGGCAACCCCTGCCCAACCGCTGGCTCGACCAGAATTGACCCCAGAACAGCCTGCGAGTGGAGGTGGCAACAGAGACAGTGTTGGCGGTGCTGGGGGGTCTCCAAGGTCTTCACCGGCCCCAAGGTCACCGCCGTCTTCTCCGCAGGCCAGAGACACACCGCGCCGTGTGCTACAGGGCCGGACTTTCTCCCGGAGTGGGAGGCTGATTAAGCCTCCTGACAGACTTGACCTCTAGGTCACACATGGACTGTGCCACGCACACACACACACACATACACACACACACATGCACACACACACACACACACACACACACACACACACACTGACATACACTCGAATAAAACATGCATGGACTGTTTGCACTTTCAAACACACATGGGCTGTGAATTTTGTCCAAAAAAATAAACAATCCAAAAAAAAGTGATGTTCTGATTGATGGTGATTTGATGACAGGTGTGTTCTTGTCCTGCTACTATGAAGTGTTACGTTCTATTGCTATATATTTGATATCTGATATTGGATGTTGAACCAGGTATTGCTATCTGAGGTTGAATCTGGTGTTACTAGTATGTTGAGGGTCTACAGTTGATTTACAGGCAGCATTGTTCCAGTGTGGATACTTTACTAAAGGAAGGGAGATGTTACAGGGTGATTGTATTGACATACTGCGCCACCCTGTGGCAGCCACGGTGACCTCACCTATAACATATCCCTGCGTCACGTGTGTTTACCGCCGTTGTACTTCCTGCATGCAGCCTGAATACACGGTACTGAGACACAGCAGGACTCTTGTCATCTTTATAATGCACCGCACCTTATAACAATGGCTCGCAGCTTTACACCTGGAAAACGAGGACGGTTCTCACTGGAGTCCCCCAAAGTCCCGGGTCGTGTGTTCGGATCACTTCGTTTCTGGTAAATATAAGGAACAAAAATCCACCTTCTTAACCACAACTTGGCTATACGTCCGTGCTAATGTTGTACTTGTTGAATTTGTACCTTATAATGTTCGACAGCTGAAGTTGTTGTTGTACAAAAATAACATGCGGTATATACTATATAGTCTATAGCCTAGCTAGCTATTTTCGAAAACCGGACAACGAGAGGATACCAAAGGCAGCGTTAAGATGGACACCACCGGGAAAACGTAAGCCAGGGCGGCCAAAGAACACCTGGCGAAGAACAGTTGAAGGGGAGCTGAAAGAGATGAAGCTTACATGGGGCGAGGCACAGAGACGAGCACAGCAGCGAGATGAATGGCGTCGAGTCGTCGAAGCCTTATCTCTCATCCGGGAAGAAGAGGATTAAGTTAAGTAATATACTATATAGTCTATAGCCTAGCTAGCTATTTTCGAAAACCGGTTTCGTTATACACTAACACTTGATCTTGTTGTTGATAACTTCCGCGTCTCTTTCTTAGTAGCGCGCAGGCTAAGCCAACTAGCAAGCTAAGCTAAGCCTGAGAAGCTTTAAAGTTCACTGAGACGAGTCTGACGCAAATAATACATTTTCGTTTTTTCACACGATATGCGAATAAGTAAAAAAGCGTAAATGAAGGATTTAACGCCGACTTCCAAGCCACAACGCTCGTTAAATGCTTTTTCTGTCAATGCTGTGTTCGCTGTGAGCTGGTTTGTTTTCAACGAATTCCCGGTTGCTAGGGGATTGGTAGGCGGAAGTGACGTAGGTCCGCCCTCACCCATTATTATATATGCCTTTTCTGTCAAAGACAACTTTGTTTTTTATAGTAAAACTGAAATATGCAGTATATCCCCCACCGCCCAAAACATTCAGAAAGCAATGTTTGATGTGAAGTAATTGGAGCCCTGAAAAGATCAATAATGCATGACACCATTGATTTTATTTTCATTAAAAAAAAAAAAAAAATTTCATATTATTATTTTTGATTAATCACAGTGAAAAGATAAATACAATCCCACTAAATATATTTGGGATCCAAAAGGTACCCCGCTCATTAAGTGATAATTTTGTATTATTATTTGTTTTACTTTCAACACTTAAGTTACGAGATCAACTTCAGATATATCTGTCGATTTTACGTTTGAACTATTATTTTGTTAGTTTTATGCTCTTTTGTCAAAGAAAACTTGGATGTTTTAATATGGCAACCACACAATATATGCAATATTTTTTCCACATAAAACATTTTAATGTGAAATGTTTAAAGTATTTGGAGCCTTGAATAGGTTAATAATTCATTATAACATTGTTTTTTTGTCTTTTTTATTTTTTGAGCAATGACAAAAAAAGGAAAATCAAGATAGACAAAAGAAAAAAAACAGCCCGCATGGCAGATTTGTGTCAGCATTGCAACTTTTTCTAGTTAGATTTCACCTCATTCCACTTTTTTAATGTTTTTTTTATTTTTGCAATGGCATTTCCAGAATGTGTGGCGGGCCACTAAACAATTAGCTGCGGGCCGCAAATGGCCCCCGGGCCGCACTTTGGACACCCCTGGTTTAAAAGAAAATAACAGTGTTGTCCGTACTCTGGTTTTGGGGCAACAGGCGTGGAACAAATGACTGCACACTGTAAAGTGTTTTAAAAAAGGCAGCAGCACAAAAAACAGCCAGGAGCGGGAAATACAACTACGTTACGAAGCGAACAAGACCACAACTCCCGCCAACAGCAACAGCTATACTGGATATAGCCGAGGTGTACGTGGATTGGAGTTACAGCACTTGAACTCTAATCAGACTCGGTTTGCACCTTTTAAGACTTTGGACTAGGCCTGGGCAGTATATCCATTTTATCAATATATTTGAGTTTTTTGTTGACCACGATTTAAATAACAAGTAATCGATTTTTCTCTCCTTTTGCTCCGGCATACTTATGCCCTTTACTTATTTAGTGGCACACCTTGAAAAACAGAGCTAATGCTAACGAGAGAGTAACATTTATTCCCCAAAAAAAAAAAAAAGTGTTGTCAGTACTTTGGTTTTGTGGCAACAGGCTTGGAACAAATGACAAAGTGTTTAAAAAAAGGCAGTAGCACAACAAAGTTATTCCTGCATCTGAAACCGAAGTGTCCAGCCAAGCGCGGTATATACAAATCCTTTACGAGGCGAACAGGACCGCAACAACAAACTCAAGCTAAAAAGCAGCTTACAGTGGTGGAATCATTTACAGCAGGTATGTATGATGATCAGTGTTCTGATATAACGTGGCACGCTATGTTTGATGTGCGTCAAAGGCACAGCAAGTTCAGTGCAGGAAATTTCCTTGTACTAATGAAATCAGCAACCAGAACTGGACACGAAAATGAACCGTTCCAAGAAAAAGAGGCAACGTCACACACAGCAGACAACAAACACAAACACACACACACTACTACTACTAACTACAAAGGAACAAATGAATGATTTAATTGAAAACCTCCAGCTTGCAAGCCAAACAATACCTTCCTTTGTGGACCAGAAGATATGACAGCCATGGAAGCACATTCAATTTCTTTATTAACCAAAAGTAACACAATCCAGTAAAAAAAAACATTTAACAGAGCTGCTGGAACTGCCAACAAACTGCATATGCTAACACATCTCTCGGCAACAGGCACCGCTTTTTAAAGACACACTCACGCACACTCTGCCCAAATATAATACATCTCTCAATTGCATAAGCCAGATGTTAGATTTTTTTAGAAGTAACGCATTAATTACTTTCCCTAATAATTAATTCAATTAATTAAAGAGTAATTGCTTTAGTAATACAATTACTTGTTGGTAAAATCAATCAATCAATCAATCAATCAATGTTTATTTATATAGCTCTAAATCACAAGTGTCTCAAAGGGCTGTACAAGCCACAACGACATCCTCGGTACAGAGCCCACATACGGGCAAGGAAAACTCACCCCAGTGGGACGTCAATGTGAATGACTATGAGAAACCTTGGAGAGGACCGCATATGTGGGTAAACCCCCCCCTCTAGGGGAGACCGAAAGCAATGGATGTCGAGTGGGTCTGACATAATATTGTGAAAGTCCAACACATCAGCGAAAGTCCAGTCCATGGTGGGGCCAGCAGGAACCATCCCGAGCGGAGACGGGTCAGCAGCGTAGAGATGTCCCCATCCGATGAACAGGCTAGCGGTCCACCCCGGAGCAGAGTAGAAAAGAAAAGAAAAGAAACGGCAGATCAACTGGTCTAAAAAGGGAGTCTCGCAAAATAACAAACAACTATAATTAATTACTTTTCAAAAGTAATTTTACACCACTAAGATGGGTGAATGAAAAAAGCCTGTTTTTATCTACTTGACTTACTGAAACTATAGAATCCTCAATGTTTTACTTGATTATTTTTTTGCATACAATGTGTGATACTAAATTGTATTTTTAGAGGTAATCTAGTCATGAAAGAAGTTTGAAGTTTTCACTATTAATCTCAATGTTGGAGATGATTATTAAGTTGCATGCAATGTGCAATGTTACATTTTTGTTAACACAAGTATTTTATTCAAGACTGTTAATTAAATTCTTTGAAAATGATTCCATAAAAAGTACAATTTATATATAGTCTACATTATTCAAATTAGAATTTTGCTAAGAGTAAGATGCAGTGTTCGCAGTGTCTTTTCTATATACTATTTTTTGATCAGATAAAAGAAAAAACAGTTTTGAATTATCTCAGTCATTTGTATTCAAAGGGTTCCTTAAAAAGTAGGGAAAAAATCGGAAAGAATCGTAAATCAATTTTTTTTAGGCCATATCGCCCAGGCCTAGTAGTATTTATTTTATTTTATTTGTTTATCGGTTATCAGAGCTTTTTTTTTTTTATATGCCATCCGTTTGTATATTTATTTCCACCTCAGAGAGAAAACCTTGTATTGTAAACGTTATTACTTTTAGCTATTCATATGATGCGAACATTGTTTTTTATTTGTTTTTCAGAGTTTTTTTGTTTGTTTTTCAGAACATTTATTGTATCATTATGTGGTATCTTAATTGGAGGGTTGTAATAACGTCTTTGTTCAGCAAGTGAAGTAATTTCAAAGTAATTATTCCTGTTTACATGTTCAATATTAACAAACTGGATTATGGATGATTTATTGTGTACGTACCTAAGCTTGTTAACAATTACTTTGGTTGTCTTAATGTTTCTGTTTTCAATTGAAGACAATGGAATTCAATCAGTTTTGCAAACCCACTTAATGGGTGGGGCATGTACTGTAGGCATTACAGATGATATCTCATGATCGTTCTTGTTGGCATTCATACAGCAACACTACATATGTATTTATAAATACTAAGTGTTTGATGTCATCTGTGAATATACATTGCAAATGCATTGACTGTATTTGTATAATAAATCAAAAGGAACACATTGTCCTCACAATATAACATTCAATGAATGGTCATACTACCGCTTATTCCCTTTGGGTCTACTTGTACATATTAAGTGGAATAGATCAGTTGTGAGGCAAAGTACGTATTCTTGCATCTTTGCAAATAAGGCAGAGGAAATTAATCACAACAGTTTCAACACATTATTTATTACTTGACATAAGTAAAAGGTCCAAACCTGTACCCTATATAGTGGTTTATTACGCATTTATTTTTGGCCTGTATTCCTTTAAAAATATGTTGTCAGTCTATTTTCTTCTGCATTGTTCCAAATTGAGATGAAAGCAAATAAGTAAATGTAAGATCATATTAAACATAGTGATGTAAACACATGTATTAATAAAATTTTACATTTTTTAATTGAATAAAATGCACTGTATACATGTACAGCACATTTACTCAAACAAAACATAACTACTTAATCTTGGTGTATTAATTGATGTAATATTCATTGTAAATGGTTTATAAATGACATATTCTGGTTGGACTTCTTGTGTTGGTTTTCTTAGGTGTCTATCATTTTTCCTGTGACGTGCTTTTATTTTGCTTGTTTTTTTCCTGTTTTGTACACATTGTTATGAGAGCACCTGGTATTGATTGCTTATCAGGCCTTATTTTGTTCAGCTTGGAGCTTTGGCTAGTTCCCGGATCGTTGTTTCTGCTCCGTATCAAGTCTTCACATCAGGGACATGCAGTCAGGGGACTTGTCATGATGAACAATTAAAAAATAAGTAATACATATTAATATTTTCCACTAAACTATCTTTGAATGAAAATGTATTTTCAAACCTTTTTTTAAACAATTTTCCTGAGCAAAAAACCCTCGATTTGTATATTTCCTGAAGAAATACAGGGCATAAACCAGACAGGAGGTTGCCGACAGGTTTAAACAGCTGCCAGTTTTTGTGCACTGTGCCTAGTCCTGATTACACTGGATGCGGGTCAAAAACAGACGAGGGTGTGGCAAATATTTTGTCACTGCTTAAGTGCACAAGCAAGCTAAATAGTATTTGAGTGCATGGCTTTTTTTTGTTTTGTTTTTGGGACAGAGTGGCTGTGCCATCAATCAGAGGGTTACTGGTTCAATCCCCACCTTCTACCATCCTAGTCACGTCCGTTTTGTCCTTGAGCAAGACACATCACCCTTGCTCCTGATGGGTCCTGGTTAGCGCCATGCATGGCAGCTCCCGCCATCAGTGTGTGAATGTGTATGGGTGAATGTGGAAATAGTGTCAAAGCGCTTTGAGTTCCTTAGAAAGGTAGAAAAGCGCTATACAAGTACAACCCATTTACCATTTTTGTTTGACATCCTGAAACATATAGTGCATCTGGAAAGTATTTACAGCACTTCACTTTATTCACATTTTGTTATGTGTCAGTTTTATTTTAAAATGGAATACATTAATTTTTGTTCTCAACATTCTACACACAGTACCCCATAATGACAAAGTAAAAAGCTTTTTTGTGTGTGTGTGTGCAAATGTATTCAAAATAAAAAAGTAAGATATCACATGTACATAGGTATTCACAGCCTTTGCTCAATAATTTGTTGATGCACTTTTGGCGGTAAGTACAGCCTCAAGTCTGTCATGATCAGCTTAGAGTAGGACCCCAATGCAGATCAAAAAATAAATAAGAATAATGGATAAATGATAAAAAGTGCACTCAAATATGAGTGAGGGAAAATAACTAAGGATGCACTCAAAAGGTGTGGAGAGGTAAGAGTTATTAACACAACGCTGGGGAAGAGCCACAGGAAACGAGAGGCGTGAGCGTAGCCAAAGCAGAGGATGAACCATCAAGTGAATGGACTGGACAGCTTAAGTAGTCAGGATGAGTAGTAGTCAGGTGCGCGAGTCAGTGGCGCTGCCCCGTGACCTAGAAACCAGGCACTGCAACAAAAAGAAGACAGGCGGCAGAAGAGCTGCCAGATCATGACAAAGTATTTTCGAGTACGACGCCACAAGCTTGGCACATCTATCTTTGGGCAATTTCCCCCTTTTCTTCTTTGTCCATTCCTCTTTGCAGCACTTCTCAAGCTCAGTCAGGTTGCGTGAGAAGTGTTGGTTTTCATCCAGGATGTCTCTGTACATTGCTGCATTCATCTTAGTCTAGTCAGAGAGGTGACCAAGAACCCGATGGTCACTCTGTCAGAGCTACAGCATTCCTCTGTGGAGAGATGAGAACCTTCCAGAAGGACAACCATCTCTGCAGCCATACACCAATCAGGCTTGTATGGTATAATGGCCAGACGGAAGCCATTTCTTAGTAAAAAGATAGCCAAAATGCACCTGAAAGACTCTCAGACCATGAGAAACCAAATTATGTGAATACTTTCCTGATGCACTGTACAATGTTTGCAGTAACATTTTGATACCATGACTTTCTACACCTGTATAAACAAGTTTGTGTAATGTATTTAATGTACAAGTGACTTCATTATTGTTAATCTGATTATAAAATACAACAAAGTCGTACACACGGTTGCTGTGGTCACCGTGTGGGGGGTGAGCTAGCAGGTGCATATTTTATTGTCTCTTTTAGCAACAAGCTATGCCCTGGCGAATGAATGAATTACTGAATTTGGTTGTCAAAATGGAGGATTATATATCAAACCTCAAAAACTGGACTTTCACACAAAACATGTGATCAGTCTTATGCAACAAAGTAAGTTTCCCTGGAGAAGGGCCCGCACATGTACTTCATGTACAAATAAAAGGCAAGACCACAAATGGTTTTGATTTTATAAAAGTAAATAAATGGGGCTAAGAAGTATTCGGTAACATTATGAAACTTAAATATTATCTTGAAGGGGAACTGCACTTTTTTTTTACAATGTTGCATGTAATAGTACCAATGATTGTCACACACACACTAGGTGTGGTTAAATTATCCTATGCATTTGACCCATCACCCTAGATCACCCCCTGGGAGGTGAGGGGAGCAGTGAGCAGCAGTAGTGGCCGCACCTGGGAATCATTTTGGTGATATAAACCCCAATTCCAACCCTTGATGCTGAGTGCCAAGCAGGGAGGTAATGGGTCCCATTTTTATAGTCTTTGGTATGACTTGGCCGGGGTTTGAAATCACAACCTACCTATCTCAGGGCGGACTCTCGAACCACAAAATGAGAACAGTGAAGTGAAACCCAGATTCCGAACTAACAAAGGTCTTAACACTCATTCTCTTTCTATGCCACATCAATGTGGAATGCGCTCCCAACAGGTATAAAAGAAAGGGCATCTCTATCCTCCTTCAAAACCGCAATAAAAGTTCACCTCCAGGCAGCTACAACCCTAAACTAACACCCTCCCCGGATTGCTAATAATCAAATGTAAACAATCAAATCAAATGCCTTCTGATCTCTCTCTCTCTCTCTCTCTCTCTCTCTCTCTCTCTCTCTCTCTCTCTCTCTCTCTCTCTCTGTCCACTACTTGCTGTCCATATCCTACCCCCCACCCCCTCCACAACCCTGATTGTAAATAATGTAAATAATTCAATGTGATTACCTTGTGTGATGACTGTATTATGATGATAGTATATATGATAGTATATATCTGTATCATGAATCAATTTAAGTGGACCCCGACTTAAACAAGTGGAAAAACGTATTCGGGTGTTACCATTTAGTGGTCAATTGTACGGAATATGTACTTCACTGTGCAACCTACTAATAAAAGTCTCAATCAATCAATCAATCAATCAATCAATCAATCAATCAATCAATCAAAATGGGAGTCCCTCTCCTTCGCCTATAAAGCACCCTAAGAAACACCTTCATCATGGTTTTATATACACACTGTATGTGGGTATGTAATGTAGTAACAGGCACATTTTGCTCATTTTAAGCATACGGAGTAGCATTAGATAGATACATAGTACTTTATTGATTCCTTCAGGAGAGTTCCCTCAGGAAAATTAATTAATTTTAATTAATTCATTCATTATTTTATAGACGCCTCATAATTTTTTACTTTTTCTTCAGCAACAACTTCTAATCATGACAGACTTCCTGAGAACCAAAAAAACATAATGAAACAATCACTTACTGTACAGGTCTGCTCTCACTAGGATGCCGACTGATGGGATGTTTATACAAACCTGTTTAGATGAAGATCTATCATAATCCACACACAGGGTTAAAAAAAGAAAACTAGTGTCCTGTGCCGCAGACTTCGTGTTTTTCTCGCCATCTCCTAATATAAGTTGAATGTCCCAGATGCTCAATGCTCATAACCTGCTCAGTGGCCTAGTGGTTAGAGTGTCCGTCCTGAGATCGATAGGTTGTGATTTCAAACCCCGGCCGAGTCAAACCAAAGACTATAAAAATGGGACCCATTACCTCCCTGCTTAGCACTCAGCCTCAAGGGTTGGAATTGGGGGTTAAATCACCAAAATGATTCCCGAGCGCGGTCACCGCTGCTGCTCACTGCTCCCCTCACCTCCCAGGGGGTGAACAAGGGGATGAGTCAAATGCAGAGGTTAATTTCACCACACATACAGTGTGTGTGACTATCATTGGTACTTTAACTTTAAATGACTAACTTTTCGGTTTCTGAGCACAACCTTCTACAAACGTATTATCCAGGTGAGATGCATAATTTATTATCTAGAATTAATGTTCAGCAACTGGAAAGAGATTGTGATGCAGCAGCTCAGTATGTCAACACTGCAGCTGCACAAGCTCGTTAGCTCTCTGTAACAGGACGCTGCTGAAATAGGTTGTCTGCGTAAACACTTATAATAACAATGTCGCTAATACTTGGTTAATATTCAGGTAACGAGATCTAAATGAAGAATTGTTGGCATTTTTTGGATGCATTTTTAGAGTGATTTAGAGACATAATTAATTACTTCTATTAGCTGCATTGCCAGCCACCTAGAAAGAGCAGATGATTACAAATTAGAATGCAACAAAAAATTAAATACATGTGTTCTTGTCTTACATAGGGATTGTCAATAATGGGCAAAATTCCAGAGACAGTTTTACCTGGCGTGAAGGTCACCGCACGTCATTGCTTCACACTGTCTTGATGTTCTTCAGATATATGCGGTTTACCATAGACTTAGTGACCTGGCCGCCTTTTTGTATTCCCATAAGCAGTAGTCTGAGCTCCCTGGCCAGCCTTTTGTTTTGTACTTTTTGACTGGTACTTTTTTGAGTCTGGTCGCTCCTTGCTAATCATTACCCTGCACCCTAAAGTAACACTACAACAATCTGTATACTGGAACGTGGCAAAAGTATTCCACTGTCCCATATTGATACACAAGTAGGTGTAACAATTGAAGTAAAAGATTTAAAGGGGAACTGCAATTTTTTTTTAAATTTTGCCCATTTTATACAATCATTGTGAGAGACAAGAAGACAAAAGTTTTTTTATGGGTGTTTTTTGCTTCTAACATGTACAAATGGGCTCGGTATCGGTGTCTAGCAATGCAGCTAATGGGAGCAATCAATTCTACCTCTGAATCCCTTTAAAAATGCATTAAAAAATCGTCAAAAATACTTCATTTACGTTCCGTTACCTGTATAATAACTAAGCTGTAGCGACATTGTTATTGTAAGAGGGAACACTGAGGAACTCTTTTTCTTGCGTAGTAACACATCGTTACACTACGGTATTAACCGTAAAAGCTAACTACGGCAAGAGATAAGCTAGCTTCTACGTCAACACGAAACACATTTGAATTTGTAATGCACAACACTGCGATACAACACCAATCTGTACTGACTGAAAAACATCATATTACAGTATCTGTAAAGTATTAGCCCACATTTCATGTTTTGTTTGTACACAGCTCTTATTTAATGTAGTTGGAGTAACACGCATGACGTGCTGCGTGTAACATGGTCGATATATAGTGACTCACTCTGGTCCCATTGGCCGGGGACATTTCCTGTTGATTTTGGGTAAGCAATCCATTTATGTCGAAATAGGATAGCTCCAAGTTCCACATTTATAGCGTTGTCGCTTTCACCTCACTCTCCCGTCTTCTGTCTGCTCCAACGTTTCACCCTCTTCTTCGAGCTCCCTTCTCTAAGCAGTAGTATATTTAGTTTAAAAAAGATAAGGTTGTCAAGCCTCATTTGTCCAAAAATAGTCGTCTTCGTTATCTTTTACCAAGTCTGCCATGATTACAACACATACGCATGTTTGATTCCGGAAATAGACTGATAGGCAACCTTTTTTTAAAAGTGCAGTTCCTTTGAGGCTTTAGTGCTGAACAGAATATTTGTGCATAGAGCTGTCTCTACAGCCCCACTATAAAGCTCTCTTTCTTTAAAAAAAAAAAAAAAAAAAAGGAGCATTATAACTGCAGTGTCCCAACAATACAATAGTCAACACAGTTGTGTTTTAACACAAACCAAAGTTTATAATGTCACACTAAGATTTTATACACTATGGTGTAACTTGTTTTAAATGAGTAAAAAAGCTATTCTCACATTAAAGGGTTGACATTGTTGTGGTCCGAGTAGGCAGGTGACACAGTGTCTCTCTTGTTATGAATGATAAAACTATAAAATATTAATATTTGCCTATTAAACTGTGTTACAAATGTATTTCCTGTATGATTACAATCGCCTTTTAACATTTGCCTGAGTGAAAATCACTAAATTCATGCACACTCCAATCATGAGACTTTTAACTCCTTACTTGTGTATGTGTGAGTAAGAGCTAGAGGAAGAAGGTGTGGCTTACTGCTGGTCTGCTTGCACAATGTCGCTAAAATAACGTTTGCTGATACACTTTTATATCATGAAGTTTTAGTTTGTACACTGTAGAATCTACAGCCTGTTGATTGTTTTTAATGTTTGTATTTTCCGGACTATAAGGCGCAGTTAAACTCCTTTCATTTTTGCAAAAATCGACAGTGTACCTTATAACGCTTAGTGTACGAAAAATAATTCTGGTTGTGCTTGCTGACCTTGAAGCGATTTTATTTGGTACATGGTGATATGATAAGTGTGACCAGTAGATGGCAGTCACACATAAGAGATATGTGTAGACTGCAAGATGACGCCAGTAAACAACACTAAAACTTTAAATGTTCCATTGAGAATATAGAACATTACACACGGCACTCAAAAATCCGTCAAAATGTTTTAGTACGACTTTGGTATGCTATGAAGCCGCACAGCTTGATGGATTGTCGGGGCATTACGGCTACCATAGTCAGACGTACTGTGCTTCCACATACGGGTATTGATATGGTGTGTCTATAAGGACCACAAAATGGCACCTATTAGCAGACACATTATCTGGGGTTTTGTTTCGCAATATTATGCAAAATCCACTTTTCTTACCTTCTGGTACCTGCTGATGTGTATTTGGGATCTGCATAAGTACTGGATAGTTTGTGCCGACGCCGTAGTCGATAAGCTTGTTCTTTTTCACTATCTTCTTGTTATGAGGAATTCATCCTCCACTGTTGCCATTTGTAATATAAAGTAGTGTAAAGTTCTAACTTATATCTGTCATCAGACTCGCTATGAAAGCACTAAAAACTACCGGGATAGTAAGTTTACATAATTCACCTACGGAACTTTAGGTATTAGAGAGTTCTGGTCGGACGTTTTTTCACGGAACACATTTCCGATGTTGTTGCACTAGTGAGCCACGGATGAGGAGATGCTGCTCCGTTGTTGATTTAAGTAAATTGTGACACTTCTTCCACTCCCGTCCTTGCACGCTACACCGCTACAACAAAAGATGACAGGGAGAAGACGCTGTCGAAGGTGAGGCACGTAAATAAGACCGCCCACAAAACGACGCATCCTGAAGCAACGGTCAGAAAGCGACTTGAAGATGGTCTGTAAAACATAATCTATGCAACATTTTGACCAAAGAACCACCATTACATGTTATGTAGACCACAAGGAAGTGTTTTACATTTTGAAAAAAATCATAATATGACCTTAATGCGCCTTTTAATCCGGTGCGCCCTAAGGTACGGTAAGCGTGACATCATTATTCTTGATCATCAGACTCCAAAATAGAAAAAATAGAAGCTACAGGCTCAGGTCCTCCAATGTCTAATCAGTACTCTGACTCGCCACACTTGGAGAAGTGGGGGCGATTGAGGTAGCAGACGCACATTTCTACAATGTTTCACCAGCGGAAGCAGTGTTTTTTCAAACAACAAAAATTGTATTTATAATACAAACTAGCGTTTGTTTTTTGTCAGTTATAAAAACGTTGTTTTACTGCTTTGAATTAAATTAAATGAATGAATGTGTCTGCTAATATGGAGGATTATACATCCAAGTTAAAATACTTCTCTGAACTGGACTTTAGACAAAATTGAATGCGATCTTACAAAGTGTGTTTTCATGGAGGATAGATAGTGCTGCTTCAAAACAAATACAAAAAGGCAAAAAACACTAGGCACGCTACAGATTTTGATGTTTGGAAGGCTCCAGAAATATAGTCACAATGCCCACTTTTAGCTAATGACAAAGAACTCATTTTTCTGCCGCATTTGAAGGACCCTTCTAGTTCTTTTCGAATTTGAACATCTTTGCACACGTCATTGTGGTAAACAAATATACATTGAAGTATGCGCACCCTGGATTGGGACACAGCTAAAATTGGAGTAACAATATGGTTGTCAAGGAGCATGCTGACACGTCGGCAACCTTCAGTTAGGAGCGAGAGCACACTAGACACTAGTGTTGTCCCGATACCAATATGTTGGTACCGGTATCGGTACCAAAATTATTTTGATACTTTTTGGTACTTTTCTAAATAAAGGGGACCACAAAAAATGGCATTATTGGCTTTATCCATCCATCCATTTTCTACCGCTTATTCCCTTCGGGGTCGCGGGGGGCGCTGGAGCCTATCTCAGCTACAATCAGGCTTTATTTTAATAAAAAATCTTAGGGTACATTAAACATATATTTCTTATTGCAAGTTTGTCCTTAAATAAAATATTGAACATACAAGACAACTTGTCTTTTATTAGTAAGCAAACAAACAAAGGCTCCTTATTTAGTCTGCTGACATATGCAGTAACATATTGTGTCATTTATCAATCTATTCTTTTGTCAAAATGATTAAGGACAAGTGGTAGAAAATGAATTATCAATCTACATTACTGTTAATATCTGCTTACTTTGTCTTTTAACATGTTCTATCTACACTTCTGTTAACATGTAATAATCACTTATTCTTTTGTTCATTCAATCAATCAATCAATCAATGTTTATTTATATAGCCCTAAATCACAAGTGTCTCAAAGGGCTGTAAAAGCCACAACGACATCCTCGGTACAGAGCCCACATACGGGCAAGGAAAACTCACCCCAGTGGGACGTCAATGTGAATGACTATAAGAAACCTTGGAGAGGACCGCATATGTGGGTAACCCCCCCCCTCCCCCTCTAGGGGAGACCGAAAGCAATGGATGTCGAGTGGGTCTGACATAATATTGTGAAAGTCCAACACATCAGCGTTGTTGTTGTTTAATACTTTACATTAGTTTTGGGTGATACCACAAATTTGGGACATATTTCGGTACTTTTAAGAGCCGGTATAGTACCGAATTTGATTCATTAGTATCGTGGTACTATACTAATACCGGTAGACCGTACAACCCTACTACACACACACACACACACACACACACACACACACACACACACCCACACACACACACACACACACACACACATTCCTAACACTTACTTGGACTGATTTGTAAGGTTCTAAATGAATTGATTAATTAATCAACTGATTCAATTAGATCTACTTTTAAAATTGAAAATGTTATATCTGTTACAAAATCAAAAATGTCTTTTCACCATAGAAAACTTTAGACAGTTAAAACTTCCTCAAAATTTGCAAGTGAAAGTGTACTTCTCTTGCAGCCTTCTATTATTAAATCAAGTCCAGTAAATATGCAAGCTATTTTTCTGGGACTAGGGTTGTACGGTATACCGGTATTAGTATAGTTCCGCAATACTAATTAATCATATTCGGTACTATACCGTCTCTGAAACGTATTGGTCCCGCACCCCCCGCGACGCTGTCGTCGTCACATCGTGACATTGCTGGTTTACGAGCAGAGGAGCATGTTTGGCAGTGCACAATCACAGAGTACTGACAAGCAGACACAGTGTGTAGACAGAAAAGGGAGAACGGACGCATTTTGGCTTAAAAACTGACGATAAAGGTGAAGTTATAACACTGAAACACGCTCAGGAAGAGGTGCTTTAAGACATGGCTAGCTAGCTAGCGGCTAACGTCCATCCGCAGTCTGCAGTGTTTTAGCGACTTCTAAATCACTAATCCTGGTCTCCATGGCGACAAATAAAGTAAGTTTCTTACAAGTATCATCCCTGCAGGACGAGGAATAGCTAAACATGCTTCACTACACACCGTAGCTCACCGGCGTCAAAATGTAAACAAACGCCATTGGTGGATCTACACCTGACATCCACTGTAATGATACCAAGTACAATAGCATATGTAGTCGATTCCTACTATGATTACGTCAATATTTTTTGGCATCACAACATCTTCTTTCGTTTTTTTTTAAATTCATATTATGTTTATGAACTCAGGAAATATGTCCCTGGAGACATGAGGAATATGACCAATGTATGTTCCTGTTAACGACTTGGTATCGGATTGATACTCAAATTTGTGGTATCATCCAAACAACAGAAGAATAAGTGATTATTACATTTTAACAGAAGTGTAGATAGAACATGTTAAACGAGAAAGTAAGCAGATATTAACAGTAAATGAACAAGTAGATTAATAATTAATTTTCTACCACTTGTCCTTAATAATTTTGACAAAATAATAGAATGATACATGACACAATATGTTACTGCATATGTCAGCAGACTAAATTAGGAGCATTTGTTTGCTTACCTAAATGACAAGTTGTTTTGTATGTTCACTATTTTATGTAAGGACACACTTGCAATAGGAAACATAACACATTTTGTTAAAATAAGCCAATAATGCCATTTTTTGTGGTCCCATTTATTTAGAAAAGTACCGAAAAGTATAGAAATCATTTTGGTACCGGTAGCAAAATATTGGTATCGGGACAACATTATCTGGGACTTTTATTTCGTTCGCACAGTAAGACAGAGTTTAACACACAGATTTTATTGTGAAGTGTTCCTGGTTTTTGTAGTGCACTTGACAACAGTGCTGCGTGCAGAAGATGAAGATGTTAACAAAAGTACCTTCCATGTAGGGCTGCCGTCCTTTCTGCAGTGGTGATCTCACAAGACTATGTTACAAACATAATCAATAATAACAGTTTCTGTCAGATGTATACGATGCATGATCGTAAGTAACGTAGTGTGGTTCCCTTTGACCAAGAGCCAAAGCTTGGAAATACGGTCGTAAAACATTGCCAATAAGAGTGCATATACTGTACCTTGCTGTAAGCAAGCTATCAATATCAAAATCTAAAATGATAAAATAAAAAAACAAACGCATGTCGTCACTCGGCATGCATTATACAACTGTTCTCTGTATTTTTGCAAGCTTGTATAAAGAGGGGCATATTTTTGTCAACGTTTTTATAAGAATACCGGAAAAAATGAAAATAAATAACCACAGTCTTATTGACATACCTTTGAGAAAGATGCTGCTTTGTGGAAATTGATGTTGAAAACCCTGTGTAAAGGAAGGTGTTTTTCTTCTATTCATCATTGTGTGAATGGGTAACCATTGTGAAAGCAGTGACTACCATGAATATCAAGAAATGTCATGTATAATTCTACAAAAGATGTGCTGTCCCTGGGAAGTACATGAGACTTGACTGTGACCTGCTGTAGTTTTTGTGAAAGCAATTCACAAGTAAGAATTCCAAATAAATTATAGTAAACTTTTTCAGGGACTACATCTCAGAAACCTTATCAAAAAAACAATTATACACTGTTATGACTGATTTAAAAAACAACAACAATGTTAGTCTTTATGCGTTTTCAATCCCAAAAATTGTCAGTGTAGCTAACTGATCTTATCCCTTGGAATATGTTCCACTCTACTGGCTTTATTTAACCTGCAAATGTTACTTACGACCTTTAGTAGCAACAACAATATACAGTGCAGTGCGTTACATTTAGGAAACGCTGTGTTTTTACGCTATTTTTGGTTCTTCATCACTCTACAGTTTATACATTTCAACCCATCTTGAGACTTGGAAATTATTTTTATTCATCAAAAACATTGTTGCAGCCTCTAATTGATGTCGTTAGTGATTGGGTTATTACGCACGTCTTGTTGGATGCTCCAATCAGAACTGAAAGGGTGTCCGCAAAATACTGTTAAATACAATAAAAAAGCATGTTATTCATATTATATTTATTTTTATACATAGTTTTTCATTTTGTGCTGAAAAGTTAAACGGCTCGCGTGAGTTATATTTACAGCAGCCCAGAAATCCCAAATACTTTGTTGTGTACAGAGACAACAGGGGCTTAGTATTAGCTCTATGTTTTATTATATATATATATATATATATATATATATATATATATATATATATATATATATATATATATATATATATATATATATATATATATGCATATATATATATATATATATATATATATATATATATATATATATATATATATATATATATATATATATATATATATACAAATAACAAACAATAATATTAATAAACTAGTCGTGTGGATAAATCCAAAAGTGTATGGCGTGTGACTATGTGCGGGAATTAACTGCTAAGTGTTACCGTGAGTGTTGAGCGAGAGAGGCGGAAATCCAATGGGGGGAAAAACAAGCTCGAAGGTCCGTGAGACAAGCAGGTAGTCAGGGCGATAGCGAGGCGTCAGAGGTCTGTGTCCAGGCGGGAGGTCAAGATCCAAGAGGCAGCCAGGTAAGCAGAGGGAAGGCGGGAAGATGAGACACACAGCTCGTAACGTGCAAACGGAGGTACGCTGCTGGAAAGGGCGACAAGGAGGACACGAGACAACTGAGCCCGACGGTTGAGAAAACACAGAGAAAAAGACTTGCATAGAGCTTGCTAGGTTCGGCTTACTGTACAGGACAGGTCACTACGTTCTGGCGCGGGATAGCAGGTTGTGCAGGCTTATGACAGTAGGTCCTTTGATCAGCTGCAGGTGCGCTGATTGCTGGTGATTGATTGCTTGCTGCCGCCGGACTGACACGCGCCTGGCGCGCTCCTGGAGGTGCGCCCGGGCCGTGACACACTTACGTTTAATGAGACAAATTACAATTGCAGAAAAAACAATAGGCAACTCAGGTAAAAACAACTAAAAAAACACACAAACCAAAATCCTGAGACAAAACAAATTGTAGTTAAAATAGACCAAAATAAGAAAAGACAAAATTATTTTAGACAACAAAATAAGTAAGAACGGCACAGAAAAAAATATTGGTTGACTTAGTTGTCAATTTGTGATTTGGGACATTACCTTTCCGGTTTGTGTAGGTTGTTTCACATTTTGTCAATGTGTTTTCTGGAATAGTAAGTTGTTTTGTCTTTAGTTTTTTCCCCCCGGTTTGTGAAATACGTACGTATGTATGTATGTCCTAGAAGCAGTAAGACGGCATGATAAAATACATTGGAAAGTTAGCGCCCTCTAGGCATCTGTGTAAATGTTGCAAACAGCCCCCTTAACTGTCATTGGTCAAGAATGAGGAAGTGCTGTGCTGTTGTTGTGGCTCCTGGCTAGCCCTGTGGTGCCATCGGTGTTGTGAGGGCTGCTGTTGGCGTGTTAAAGTCCGTATTGAAGTTTAAAAAGCATGTTAGACTGTTTGCTTCTGTCGGGATTGCTTAATTACTTACAAGACATTACTTGCACAATGTCAATGGTTGTGACTGCGTTCATTTGGTAACAAATGAGGCACAAATACTACTTATTTGTACGGTCTGGTTACTACCGTTTGCGTTGGAATAGTGTAGGTTTCGGACCCGTCCCTATTTAGTTGTCCCATTAATTTCTCCACATTTAGTGCAGTGTCACTAAAGTAAGCTCTGCCTAACTATTATTTTTTAAAGCACAATGTTTTTATTATGTATTTAATGTCAAGGAAATATGGAGAAAGGTGATTTTCTTCTATACTTAAATCTAATTAAAATGCCTTTTTTGTTAATGCTATTTCAAGTTTGTGGTTAAAAAGCTACTAACAAAGGCTGTTACAAAGGTGTTGTTATGGCACTTGTTTTGTGTTGGCCTGAGGCAATGAGAAAAGCTGTATGTGTTTATTTGAAACTGAACCAGACTCTATTTGTGAGATTGTATTATTTCATAAACATTACATGAGCAAAGAAACACTCTACTAAAACAAGGATCGGGCTAAATGGTCCACATGGACCATAGGTGTGCAGGTTTGACAATAAAGTTCCTTGAATCCTTGAAACCTTGCTGTACAATGCTTTCATTTCATGGTGTGCTACAGTTCAAGGACATCATTTTAATCCAGTTTTCAGACCACCTATTTTGTTCATGGTCATGCAGTAGGGAAGCATAAATAAATAAATAATGACAAATGGGTTATACTTGTATAGCGCTTTTCTACCTTCAAGGTACTCAAAGCGCTTTGACAGTATTTCCACATTCACCCATTCACACACACATTCACACACTGATGGAGGGAGCTGCCATGCAAGGCGCTACCAGGACCCATCAGGAGCAAGGGTGAAGTGTCTTGCCCAAGGACGCAACGGACGTGACTAGGATGGTAGAAGGTGGGGATTGAACCCCAGTAACCAGCAACCCTCCGATTGCTGACACGGCCACTCTACCAACTTCGCCACGCCGTCCCCAGCATTGCATTATTAGGAGATGGAATTAGTGGAGTCCACACATCAGCACTGAAAAACAGCGGTGATAAAAGACCACAGTGCCCTGATGAACCTTTATTTCTCAGTACAGCCACACATGTGACTGTGACAGTTAATTTTATTTTGACTTTGTGCATCAACACATTGGGCCTAAAATCACCCAAAAACCCAAAAGGTAGGCAACATTTGAATTTGCATTGTGAAACAAATTGTAACGTGTATTAATCCCTTAGACCGCAAAAACAGTGTTGTTATAACTTACAACTTTATTCGTTCTGTGATGGCGCTCAGAAATCAAAAAACTCAAAATATTTCAAATCAATATTTCCCATCAAAATACATTGGAATTCCATTAATTTGTTTTGGGCCCATCAAAAATCGACAATTAACATTTTATGGGGATCTATGAAGATTTTCCTCTTTTCTGTCTTATTTATACATGTTGCAAAGTTGGATACTAGTGTTAAACAAAGCGTCACATCATAAGGTTCTTGCATTTGGGTGTGAGCTTAAACACAGTTTTATATGCTTCTGCCTCTTTTTAACATGACATCACAGTGTGACGGACGTACTTATGTGGGCATCCTAGTACAATTGCTCTCTGCCTGCGTGGCCCTCCTCACCTCAGTTCTCTCTAAACTCCTACGAAAAAGACGGCAACATTGCAATATTAATACTTGGTGTGCGGGACCCCAAGAGAAGGTAGGAATAATAGGATGAAGTAATAGTTTCCTTTAATTGTAGCATGCTCAACACCGACATGTAGTGAGATAAATGCTGGTAAATAAAGCTTTTTTTCATGCTGCTCTGTATCAATCGGACAGTGGGCAGGTGTACCTAATGATGTGACCAGTGAATCCATATAATGTATATAAAGTTTATTTCGACCGTGTTTTCAAGAAATATATTTAACGTGTACATTTTCAAAGGATAAATTATGATACTTTTGGAAAGGGCGTGGCGTGGAGGGTTTCATTCGAAATCTAAAAGAGACGTATCCACACACGAACCGTTTGTAGACAAGTTAAGAAAGTGGGTTGAAAATCAATCAATCAAACTTGATTTATTAGGTGCCTTTTGTACATAAAGGAAATGCAACAAAGTCATTTACAGACTTTAAGACAATGCACGAAGACGCATCTACCCCCATCATCAGACACACACACCCGCACACACAGATGAATGCATGGCTGAATACAGAGGGACCAGGTGAGGAAACACTATCACAGGAGTTGTCTGCCCCAGGAGGTCACCAGACCGCCCCCACAAGCATGGAGGATAGAATCCTTGATCCAGAGGGCTCCCGCCGAGGAACGCTGGAAAGTAAAAATGATAAAACACGTACCACTAGTAAGAACTATGTTTAAGAATAATTGATCAAATATGAGTAAAACATGGCATGAAGGTAAACATATATACAGTAATTAATAAATAAATGGAACTAACTAAAATATACCATAGATGATAATAACAATAAAAAGTGTAGTACAAATGACTTTTAATCAAATGTACACGAAAGTATATCCAAAACATATTTAGACCACAAGTAAGTGTATTAAATGTAGATTAAAATCATCTTATGTCCCCTTTTAAAACTAGTTCCAAAAATAGGCCCACTTTATAATGCTGTTGTTGGTTTTTAACATGGACATGGACTGTTCCCTGCTGTACCTGTCTAAACTCCTGCAGCCTCACTGCCCTGCTCGTGGCCCTAAAGTCTGCTGACAGACTGCTACTGTCTACGCCTTTCACTGCGGACTCACCCCTAGAGGGGACAGTGTCTTTTTTTAAACCATAGAACAACCTTCCTTTGCACATCAGAGCGGCTTTAAACATGACTAAAAGCCTATCTTTTTTTATTGGGTTTCATCTGGCACAGTTTAAGCAAGCACTAGTTTGTATAATAATTTAAATTTTTTTTAGCTAGAATTGCTGTTTTGTATCCATTGTTTTACCTGCTCTTATGACTTCGATTGTCCTATGAAAATATGGACTTAAATTATGGAATGGATTAAGCTAAAATGTCAAACAATGTACTAATATGATCCAGTTAAGGAAAGAGTTCCAACAAAGTGTTTATAAAGTACAAGGAAGAAGAAAATGATTAACATTGTGAACATTATCGAAATATGAGAATATTATTAATGATAACTCTATTTAATTTGTTTGTGTTCTGAATTAAGCACAGGAAGTAAACACATAACTGCAAGAAATTACCACAAAATAGGATTAAAGGGGAACTGCACTTTTTTGGGGGAATTTTGCCTATCTTTTACATCTTTTATGAGAGACAAGAAGACAGATATATTTGTTTTTAATGCATTCTAATTTATAAAAAAAATTAAAGTCTGCTTACAAAAGCGCCAACAATACTCCATCTACAGTTTGGGACCTGAATTTTAACAAAGTATTAGTGATATTGTTATTGTAAGCGCTAACAAAAACAAACTACTTTTAGCGGTGCATGGTCACAGAGCTAACTTGCTTGTTGCTGCTGTATTGACGTCATAAGCTGGTGAGCCGCTTTCTTGCCTCGGAGCTGGTGAAAGTTTATTGAATATCATAAATAATGTCTCTCACCTTGACAGTAGACGGATGAGGACATATTCTGACATGTTGGTCAACTTTGGCATCCAATTTACACCCGGAAAAGGCGAGAAAGACACGAAAAGACAATTGGTTTCATCTCCTTTTTTTGTCGCGACAATTGTGAGTCATTCTTCAGCTAAACGGAAACATATCAACATCCGAAAAGTCGGCATCCCAGTGGGAACAGACATTGTACAGTAAGTGATGTTTAATTATGGTTGTTGGCTCTCATGAAGTCTGCAGTAAGTAGAAATCAGCGAAAATTGTGATGCGTTTGTGAAATTAATGCGCAGCCGAATAGGGAAGGTAATCAGAAAGCGGTTCTTGTTCAGGATCGGTTCCCTGTTTATCAAGTCCTTGGAATCGCTTGCCAATTTTTTCAACAATTCCCTTAACGATTCTCTCCGGTCGGAATGACGTCACTCCGCAACGTGAGTAGTCTTACACAACGTGCATAGGGAAGTCAGACAGCGAGAAACATGGCGGAAGAAACGCTCCAAAGTTGAGCTATATTTTATAATAAAAAATATTGCACTACAGCACTACATTTAACAAATGCAAGGTTGCTATTATGACCATAGGACACACGAGCAATATGTAAAAACTTTGGAACACAGAGCTTACTATAACTGAAAATGAATGTCACTGCTCTGATCTCATCTCAGTAGCAGTAAAGATAGCACAACAAAAACATGTACTAACAAACATAGACTCTCACGTCAAAGCTGTTATTAACTATTAAATTAAAATTGAGTTTTTTTCCAGTTTATTTGGGTGAGCATTCCATTTTTGTCGAAATAGCATGGCTTCCAATTCCACATTTTGCAGTTTCAAATCACTTTCACCTCACTCTCTCGGCTTCCGTCTGCTCCAAGGTCTCATTCTTCTTCCGTCCTCACTTCTAGAAGCAGCAGCTCATCCTCCATAGTTTCAGATACAAAAAGATGAGGTAGTGAATCCTCATTTGTCCAAAAATAGTTGTCTTTGATGTTTGCTACAGAATCTGCCATCCCTATCCCAGTGTATCAACTCCTTGGAATTACTTACCGATTTTTCAAACGCTTCCCTTAACGATTTCGGTGGGCGGGGTTGACGTCATTACGCAACGTGCGTAGTGGCATCAGACAGTAACATGGCGCCCTCGGTGGCACAATTGCTCCAGAGTGTTTTCACAAGAGATTAAAACAGCGCTACCTGTGATGATTGCAGGATAGCAAGAGGAGAACATACAAGCAATCTACTGAAACATTTGAACATACAGCATGCAATAACTAAAAAATATATGTCACATTTTTTTAACCATGCCTTTCTCACACCAGGAATCAGCAGTCACCTGGCATAAATAAACAGGAACTAACAAAACACTGTCTACTAGAGATGCGCGGTTTGCGGACACAACCGCGGAGTGCGCAGATAATCCGCGGGTCGGGCGGATGCATGATTAAAAAAATAGATTTTAAATAGATTCGGGCGGGTGGCGGTTGAACCAATTCGGAAATATATATACATAGTTCAATGTTGTTACCCACATACGAAAAACGAGCAGCACTCTTTGAAACAGGCAATTATTCTTTAGGCACTGCTGCAGCTGTCACGCCAAATGTCTTCCCCCTACGAAAACCTTCCCCCCATTTACTTCCGGGGCTGCGTCCAATAAAGTCACAAAGTTGCCGGGGGTCCTTAACCGGCACACAACTGTCCTGTTTCGCGCCTGTACAAAAAAAAACAATAATCGATTTCTTCTGATTCCAGCAGCTGTCAAAGACGAAGTATCCTTCCAGCGACGGGCAGTAAAAGCCGAAGTGCTATTGATCGCTGTCAATGACGTAAGAGGAAACATGACCACGGAAGTAAATGGGGGGGGGGGGGGGGGGTTGTAGGGGGAAGAAATTTGGCGTGACACAGCACACCACAACACAACACAACAGAAGAAGAGGAAATAAATAAAAAGATGGCAACGCTGGCAGCAAACGTGGTACGCGACAAACTAAAAAGGGAATACTAAAGACCAGGGGAAAAAAAAAAAACAATAATAGTCAACACTTTCTTAATGGAAATGACAATAATATTATAATAATGATAAATAATATTATCACGCATTAATATCTCTTAGTCTCTAATGCGTGGCCAAGAGATATTAATGCGTGGCACGCATTGAATGTCTCTGCTGCATTGGATCAGTCTCCTTTCTTTAACAGGCAAAACCTTTCTAACCTCACTAATGCCTTGCATGGTCTATATTAGATATATAACAACAGGTGGGTGGCGGGTGGCGGGCGGTTGTGGTTTTGATAAAATGTTAGTTCGGGTGGATGGCGGGTGGATGACGACTTTTGTGATGCGGTTGCGGATGAAATAATTGCCTATCCTTGCATCTCTACTGTCTATAATGTTAGGATTATTCTTTGTAGAATTTAAATGAAGCTCTTCTCATTTAGATGGGCATGACAAGAGACAGATTCGGACTGGCTCTGATGCGGGCAGTACTCGTTCCAGCTCACGTCTGCCGCTAAACAAATGTCACCGAGCAGTGACTTAAACTACGAGTAAAGTGTAAAAACATCTTACCTCTAAATTGAAGCTATTACCATATATATCTGATTTATTACACCGAAAGACTTCCAAAGTTTGCGAATGAATATAATCAAAAAAGTGTCAATCTCTTGGAGATTCCTGAGCCATTTTTAGAGGTAATGAGCAAGCCAATAACATGATCCGTGACTTAGAAGTGGCAACCACAGATCCTTTCCCCATTGACAACAATGCTAATCAAGCAGACTTTGTGAGCGCCAACAACAATTACACACAGGAAAAATTATAATCCTTATATTTTTGAGTCCGAACAGAAGGTGGATGAGAAATACATGTTAGAAGCCGAGTGCTAAATGGATGCAGCTTCATTGAAACACTATAGCATCAACTGCTTTGCTTGGTGCTAAACATACAAACTAATCATAATACATCACAGTAAAACAAACACTTAATGTAATATTTGCACTCTTGCTGGGATGCCGACCGACGGGACGCTCACATAATCCCCTTTGGATGAAGATTCCATCGCAATAATCACGAATGGTTAAAAAAAAGCAGCAGCTACCGTCGTTTTTACCATCTCAGGGGATGTGAAAGTGGACCAGCTCTCGGTCCATGGCCACCAGTGTTGGGACTAACGCTTTACAAAGTAACGCGTTACTGTAACGCCGTTAGTTTCGGCGGTAACTAGTAATCTAACGTTTTATTTTTTATATTCAGTAACTCAGTTACCGTTACTACATGATGCGTTACTGCATTATTTTACGATATTTTTTATGTAGTATCGGCTAGAAACAGAAGATCTGAGTGTGTTTTATTGGAGCGCTGCGGTGTCGTCCTTCTGAATCTCTTGTGTCACAAGGAAGAGGCGCGCTGTGTGTGTGTCTGGGTGTGGGGAGGGGTGAGGGAGGTGGGGGGGGGGGGCGTGCCTGATCATGGCGGAGCTGCAGTAGAGTTTCTTAACATGGAGATATTATCACTACTGTAACCGAGGGTTTATATATATATATTTATTTGTATACAACTACAAAATAACAAACACGGAGGCTCCAGTTTTACACGAGGACCACTTTATTTCCTTTCTTTTCAAAACCTCCGCTCCACTACAACGTGTCACCACTTCCACTCTTAGCACCTTCAAAATAAGAGCTCAAGGCTAATGGCACAAAAACATTTTCCAAGCTCCTGGACACAGTGGACAGTGAGCACATAAACATGGAAAGCGAGCTAAAGAAGTGCCCGTCTTGGTTGGGGCCTGCTGGGTCTAGTCCCTGCGTCTATGGACACAAGTCGGCCAGCTGCTGGGGTAGTGACCTTGTGTGTCAGCATGTCTGGGATCTTCTTTTAATTCTTTTTTTAATACATAATTATTATTATTTAAATTTTTAAATTTTTAATTTTTAAATATATTTTATTTTATTTATTTATTTTTTTCCCCCTCCCTCAGGTTCCTGTGGCCCCGTGCTGGGCGGTCATGCGGCGGCCGACTTGGGTGGGGTGGCCTGGGGTAGGCCGCGCCGTGCTTTCCGGGGTTGGGGGGTGGGCTCGTGGGGGCCTGTTTGCTGCTTGGGGTCGGTGGTCCCTGGTTCCCTGGGCGCCACACCTGCTGTTTGTGGGTTGGGCTCTCTTGGTGGCTGGGGCCGCACTCTGGCTCCCACACACACTGGGAGTCAAATATATTGTACATACAAATACACATTACTCACATTCACACCGTTATTCATACATACATACATAGGTGCCTACGCTCCCACATACATACACAAATACAGCACATATGTACCTACATACTCAAAGTTCGTACATCCACACACACATTCACTGTACAAACATACATATACACATACTGTACATATACCTGCACTGTACAAACATACATGTACACGTACTGTACATATACATTCACTGTACAAACATGCATATACACATACTGTACATATACACTCACTGTACAAACACACACATACATATACTGTACATATACATGCCCTGTACAAACATACATGTACACACACTGCACATATACATTCACTGTACAAACATACATATACACATACTGTACATATACATGCACTGTACAAACATACATATACACTTACTGTACATATACATTCACTGTACAAACATGCATATACACATACTGTACATATACATTCACTGTACAAACACACACATACATATACTGTACATATACATGCCCTGTACAAACATACATGTACACACACTGCACATATACATTCACTGTACAAACATACATATACACATACTGTACATATACATGCACTGTACAAACATACATATACACTTACTGTACATATACATTCACTGTACAAACATGCATATACACATACTGTACATATACATTCACTGTACAAACATACATATACACATACTGTACATATACATTCACTGTACAAACATGCATATACACATACTGTACATATACAAGTACATATACAATACATACATACACTCATGCACATAATCGTGTTTCATCAAACATAAATTAACGTGGTTACCCTAGGGTAAATTGGATAACACATGGCACACTGACAAAGCTTAACCTATTGTTACTATAACAATGTACAAAGTTAATATAGGTTGCTTCTCTTTCTTCCCCTCCATTTTTCTGCTTTCTTTTGTATCTCTAGTTATCATTACGTGTATGTATTGTTGCATTTGAACAATTGTATTGTTGATAATAGAGGTAAATTATTGGTATTGTTCATTATCAATAGCACTATTTCTATTGGTATTTGTATTGCTCCATTTGTAGTGTAATAATGCTCATTGTCATTTCTGTATTATTATTTATTTCGCTAACTGTTTCTTTGCTATCACTTTTACCATCATATATGTACCGATCGTATTTGCTGATGTTGCTCTATTGTTGTTGTTGTTCTTGTTGTTATTGTTGTGTTTGCTGTTGTTGTTTTTGTCTCTCTGTCTTATACCCCTCTTGTCCCCACAATTCCCCCCTCTGTCTTCCTTTTTTTTTCTTCCTATCCCCTCCTGCTCCGGCCCGGCTGCACCAAATGATAATATAAATACATTTAATAAAGTCAAATACAATTAAGGCAACAAGAGAAGTATCCCACACTTCTCTTTTGTAAAGTACATCTGAACAGCCGATACGGGCATCTACATCAACTATATGATTTGTCTGAGAAGCTGGACAGGAAAAAAAGAAAAAAGAAAAAAAAGTACCTGTTTTTCTACGTATGTGCCTCTTAAGACCTCACTGTAGGCTCTGTAAGGTCATGTTAGCTCTAAACTAAACAAAATAAATGCTAATCCAGCTTTTTGTTCAATTTTTTCCCAAATAAAAATCGAAAAGACAATAGATAAACAACCGAATCGTTAAGCAGAATCAAAAGAGGAATCGGAACCGCAAAAAAATCAATTCCCATCCCTGGTGATGATACAAGCAAACCCAAAGTGAGCTCCAGCTCACTGCAACCCTGTAAATTATAATGGGTATAAAAAATAAAAAATGTATTAGAAAAGAATGCATCCTTTTCACTGGGCAGTTTCTTTGTTAAATTAATAAAAAAATGTTGCTACATTTTTACTACTCCCATTGTTGTTCCGAGTGATGACATTTAACAGCAGCCCGGTCACCAGACCACTGGCACTGAAAAGCCAGAGGACTGTGGCACACAGATGCTTGCTCATTCATTTTTGTTCACAGTGTGTGACAAACAAAGGGTCTTTTTTTATATAGTGCCTCTTATTATGTGTGCATGTTTGCGGTAAATCTGAAACCATTGAAAACCTTTTTAGTGTACCTTTCAAGCTTGGCAGTAAAGGTCATTTCACAATCCTGCTATTCATGAACACACCCACAAAGCAGGTCAGATTTGAACATTATTAACTCTTATTTTATGTACAATAACTTAGAACTTAAAGAATCCATAGCGTCCAGTTGACCAACATTTCACTAGGTTCTAATGTATTTTTTTTTTGCTCCTGAAAAGGATTCTGACAGTCATTTCCCATTATATCAGTGAGATGCCACCCCCTTTTGGTGTGACGTCATCTACAGGGTATGAGTCCATTAACGCGCATAAACAGTGTGAATAAAGGAATGTAAAACTATTATTTTGATGACTTAATTGCCGGTTTTTGTTATCCTGGATATGGTTAACATTATGAACAAAAAAGTAATATAAAGGAATCGCCATTTTCAGACTTACCTGCTTTTCCACCATAGCCTGTGTTTCCTCATGCTCTTTCAGCATTTCCTCAAGCATCTTGAGGAAAACATCAGTAGAAGAGGACACACAATAGAATACTAGCGGCGTATCTTCTTTTTCTCTCGTTTTTGAGCGACGGGTCTGTTTTTCTTAGTTTTTTCCGCAAGATCTGGCTCAGTCATTCTAAGTCTGGTTTGGATATTTTGAATATTTTCCAAGCTCTTCTTTAAAGCCAGAATCATTATCACATCGCTACAAATTACATTCATCGCTCCCAGCTAGGGATGTCCGATAATGGCTTTTTGCCGATATCCGATATTCCGATATTGTCCAACTATTTAATTACCGATACCGATATCAACCGATACCGATATCAACCGATATATGCAGTCGTGGAATTAACACAATATTATGCCTAATTTGGACAACCAGGTATGGTGAAGATAAGGTACTTTTTAAAAAAAATAGTAAAATAAGATAAATAAATTAAAAACATTTTCTTGAATAAAAAAGAAAGTACAACAATATAAAAACAGTTACATAGAAACTAGTAATGAATTAAAATTTGTCAAATTAACTGTTAAAGGTTAGTACTATTAGTGGACTAACAGCACGCACAATCATGTGTGCTTACGGACTGTATCCCTTGCAGACTGTATTGATATATATTGATTTATAATGTAGGAACCAGAATATTAATAACAGAAAGAAACAACCCTTTTGTGTGAATGAGTGTAAATGGGGGAGGGAGGTTTTTTGGGTTGGTGCACTAATTGTAAGTGTATCTTGTGTTTTTTATGTTGATTTAATAAAAAAAATAAAAATTAAAAAAAATTTAAAAAACGATACCGATAATAAAAAAAACGATACCGATAATTTCCGATATTACATTTTAACGCATATATCGGCCGGAAATATCGGCAGGCCGATATTATCGGACATCTCTACTCCCAGCCAATTTGACTGGAGGGGTCCATACTTTCCAGATGCAGGCCCTCCCACATTAATATCTCTACTGTGTCTATTTTGGGGGGACTTTTACCTGGAGATTTTATTTGTAGGTCCAGAACTATATGAAATAAGTGTCAATGTGGTCAGTATCAGAGGGGCCCTTTAAAGACATAGTTAGGCTCAATTCGCAATAATCTAATGTTTATTATCTAAATTGAGACGATTTGATTAGTCACACAGCAGAGCCCGTGGCGGTACGAAGAGAAACAGCAGCATTGAATGGGCTCTCCCCCACGCTATAGACCTTTGTCTTTTGCCCAGAGCTCCATTATCGCCGAAATTGACGATTGTCTTTTGCCCAGAGCTCCATGATCGCCGAAATTGATGATTTTCTTCTGGGCTGCTGCAGCCGGCCGACTCGATCAGCTAGATCAGTGGTCCCCAACCTTTTTGTAGCTGGGGACCGGTCAACGCTTGAAAATTTGTCCCACGGACCGGGGGGGATTTTTAAAAATTGTTTTTTCATAAATAAATACAATCATGTGTGCTTACGGACTGTATCCCTGCAGACTGTATTGATCTATATTGATATACAATGTATATATTGTGTTTTTTATGTTGATTTAATTTAAAAATATATATATATATATTTTTTATTTATTTATTGCGCGGCCCGGCACCGGTCCGCGGCCCGGTGGTTGGGGACCACTGAGCTAAATCAAAGAGTTTTTACTCAAAAGAGAGTTGTGCTTGTCTCCTTGGACTAGCAGGACTAATGGCTGGCGACAGTGCTAACTAGAGTCTGGAGACTCTCTTCTGTCATGTGGTGAGCACTTCTTGCCGGCCACCAGAACGAGGTCAAGCGATATCCAATTGAGGCCACCCACAGGTGTTTTTTAAAGCCATGAAAACACCCAGAATAAATGGAAAAATGGAGCCAAAAGTCATGATGTAACAAAATGTGGAAACTATTACACTAATTTTGTATTTAAATACATGTATTAGCGTTTTTTTTTTATCCCTTTGAAAAAAACTACTAATAATGTAAAACGTCAAGTTGATTGCTTTTGTACACAACTTTTTAAGTGCAACTATAAAAAACTATTATATTAATTACAGATCATAATCAATTAATCTATCACACTTGATTTGAAACTCCATATGTAAAAGAATGTATAAATTGTGTTTCCAATTGTTCACAAGTCAGTAATACTGTCTTTGGGGTCAGACCAAAAAGCAAGACAGCAGTGCTCTCATTTTAAAAAAGTTGCATCAACAGGGGTATAGCGTACATGGTGTAACGTACATGTAGTTGATCGTGGCGCACAGCCACGGCAAAATAAAAGCTGCCACACCTTCAAAAATAATTTTTTTTTTTAGATGACAATAAATTTAGGTAAGGTATTTTGATGACAAGAGCCTACAGCCATGGAAGCACATGCAATCTATGTATTACTGCTTGCCACTCAGCATCAAGGGTTGGAATTGGGGGTTAAATCACCAAAATTATTCCAGAGCGTGGCCACCGCTGCTGCTCACTGCTCCCCTCACCTCCCAGGGGTTGGAACAAGGGGATGGGTCAAATGCAGAGAGTAATTTCACCACACCTTGTGTGTGTGACTATCAGTGGTACTTTAACTTTAACTTTAAGCAGAGGTAACACAAACCAGTGAAAGATTCAAAAATGCTGCAGTCAGAGCCGACAAACTGCCTCTGCTAGCCTGCTAAGATAACAACAACGTCTCAAACGCAGACTACTGAGTGGACACGCTGACGTCACACGTCACTAGGCAACAGGCACCGCCTTTTAAAAGGCACACGCACACACTGAAACTTGTCTCAACGGCATTATGCCAGATATTTTTTTAAGTTTATTTTTTGAAGTAACACATTAATTAATTTCTCTTGTAATTAATTACATTTATTAAAAAGTAATTCCGTTAGTAATTTAATTACATCGTTGGTAAAGTAAGGAGTACCTCGATTTAATGACTTTTTAAAAGTAATTTTCAGAACACAGCCTGTCACACAGCATCATGAAGCAGTTGGCAGGTTGGTGTTCCTGGCTAACATCTTTGTGTGTATGTCCTGTAATAATGTTCACCTATAAATACATAATTGTTAAATGTCAATTATTTTCATGTTGCTACTGACCTTTAAACATGTCCTCCTATACCAGGACAATTTATTTCACGTTTTGTTCTTTTGTGTTTTTGTTAGCTGAATAACTAAGCATAGCTAAATGTTTTTTTAAAGAAGATTGGAGATTATATTTGACTTTTCTTATATTATTTTCAAGACGTTTTCTTTTTTCTTGTCTTAAAACGACTCTTTAATATGGATCCTGTTATACAAAACCTACTTTTCTTACTTGTTGGTACCTGTTTTTGTGTACCGTATATTGGATCCCGGTTAGTCCCGAAAATTGAAAATCAAGGCATGGTGGAGATATTTGCTTACGTCAACGAATAGTTCCATTTATGGGTTAGTTTATGGGCCAGACTATATCGGGATATGAGTTTTGATCCATATCCCCTAGCCCTAAACTTGTGTTAGCGACAGTTTAGGGATGTTCTCTGTGTTTAATTGAACATTACAGTAGGCCTTATGATGGCATTGTGTCTATATGTATGAGTGCACATGTATACCGTGTTTGATTGTTAATAATGAAATTGTAATATTTAAGACATTTAATATTGCTACAATAAATGTTCTGTGCTGCAAAAAAATTCTGTGCTACTAATTGTTTTCATTTAGTAGCACCGGTGCTACTAGTGAAAAAGCTAAGCATACAGCACTGCATAATGATCATGTAAAAAAAGTATTTTTTAAATGTATTAAAAATGAAACAATTAAGAAATTGCATGTACATAAGTATTCACAGCCTTTGCCATGTAGCTCAAAAGCGAGTTCAGGTGCATCCTGTTTTAACTGATCATCCTTGAGATGTTCCTACAGCTTAATTGGAGTCCACATAGGGTACATTACGTTGATTGGACAGGATTTGGAAAGGCACAATACATGGTTCCAAACTTGACAGTGCATGGCAGAGCACAAACCAAGCATGAAGTTAAATGAATTGATTGTAGACCTCTGAGACAGGATTGTCTCGAGGCACAAGTCAGGGGAAGGGTACAGAAAAATATCTGCTGCCTTGAAGGTCCCAATGAACACAGTGGCCTCCATCATCCTTAAATGTAAGAAGAAGTTTAGAACCACCAGGACTCTTCCTAGAGCTGGCCAGCTGTCTAAACTGAACTTCTTCTTCTTCTTTCGTGTATCGTCTTCATATGTCCATCTTCGTGTCGTGTAGCCACTCCCTCGTCTCAGGTCCCACTTGGAAGAGGCCCTCCTCTGAAGGTGGTCTATGCCGGGGACAGGTGGTGATGATGTGGTCGGCAGTCTGCTCAGGCTCCCCGCACTGAACGATCAGGGGAGAAGGGCCCTAGTCATGGAAGTCACCAACAACCCAATGGTCACTCTGTCAGAGCTACAGAGAGGACAACCTTCCAAAAGGACAACCATCTCTGCAACCAATCAGACCTGTATGGTATAGGGGCCAGACAGAAGACATGTCTTAGTAAAGAGTTTGCCAAAATGCACCTGAAAGACTCTCAGACCATGAGAAACACAATTCTCTGGTCTGATGAAACAAAGATTTGGCGTGAGTGCCAGGCTTCATGTTTGGAGAAAACCAGGCAACGCTCATCACCAGGTCAATACCATCCCTACAGCGAACCATGGTGGTGGCAGCATCATGCTGTTGGGATGTTTTTCAGCGACAGGAACTTGGAGACTAGTCGGGATGGAGGGAAATATAAATGCAGCAATGTACAGAGACATCCTGGATGAAAACCTACTAGAGCGCTTTGAACGGAGAGTCGGCAGGATAACGACTCGAAGCACACAACCAAGCTATCTGAGGGCTTCAGGATAACTCTATAAATGTCCTTGAGTGGCCCAGCCGGAGCCCAGACTTGAATCCGATTGAACATCTCTGGAGAAATCTAAAAATGGCAGGACACTTCCTTTCCAACCTGATGGAGCTAAAAAGGTGCTGCAAAGAAGAAAGGGAAAAGAGGAATTGGCGAAACTGCCCAAAGATAGTTGTGCCAAGCTTGTGGCATTGTGTTAAAAAAGACTTGAGGCTGTAATTGCTGCCAAAGGTGCACCAACAAAGTATTGAGCAATGGCTGTGAATACTTATGTACATGTACTTTTTCTAAGTTATTCATTTTTAATACATTTGCAAAAAGTAAAAATAAAAAATAAAAACACTTTCACCTTGTCATTATGGGGTATTGTCTGTAGAATTTTGAGGACGAAAATGAATGTATTCAATTTTGGAATAAGGCTATAACAAAACAAAATGTGGAAAAACTGAAGTTCTGTGAATACAGTACTTTCTGAATGCACTGTATTTTGTTAAATCAGTCATTTTAAAATTACGTTTATTTTTTTCAATATATTTACCTTTTAGGAGTTTATAACATGGTTGGAATGCAAATACTTCGATCTTACGCAGCCACGCACAGCCAATATGTAATCAATATTATCATTATTATTAGCACTCAATGTATAAAAAAACACATTTATTGTCCCAATAATATATTTAAAACATATTTTATGTGTGCCAACTTTGTGTGTCATGCAACACAATGTCTGATTTGCATTACAAAAAAAAGATATATGAATAATTAAAACATTTGCACACATGCTTGGCTAAAATATGAACATGTTTTTCTTTACCTCAGCAACATAATGGCAAGAGCTGACACTAAGATTGGTCATATATTGCCATTGTTATTTTTATTAGATGTGTAACTTAGCCCTCGAAACGTGATTCTTTAAATCATCACCATATTCATGTAGTTGGCATGTATGAATGATTGTGGGAATAACCTGGCAAGGTACTCTTCTGCATACAGTGTGCGCAGCATGCTTTTATAAATCTGAATTGGTTTCCGCCCACATACATTCTAAGCTATGCTTATTTTATGTTCGAATCCACATACATATTTTTAAATGAGGACCCAAGAGGATGAAGGCCTGTGAAACTCAAACTGTAATTAGTTAAAAGAAAAAACAGAAGCAAAAGTGGCAACATTTGAAAATATAGCAGTACATATATCACAACTATAACAAAGAAAACCCTGTACCAAGCATGTGAGACAACAGAAACCCATTTTATTGTATCCTGTTCAGGGTTGCAGTTTTGCTTTTTTAACTTGTCAAGGTACTGTCACACTCCACTGTACTCACACACACAATCAAGTGTGACCATGGAATCTCCATTTGCTTCAGTTGATGCCTACTCGACCTGACAGATGGATGAGGCTGGAATAGCATTCTGAGATATTGCAGGAAGAAAATATTATACATATTGTGATATTGCTCTAGATCAGTACCTTCTATGTGGAAAATTAAAACGGCTGATTAAACAAAACAGACGTCATCGTCATGGACCCACTAGTTGCGGAAGCTTGCTCTATAATCAACTAAACAGACTCAAAAACTCCACGTGACGCCTTTGTGAATGTACTGAGGAATTTACAAAACTGAAACAATACAAAAACAATGCCGTTGTAAATTAATAATACTAACACAGGCACTCGTAAACGTGTTAGCATTCTATCTAATGCTAAAGACGCTAGCTTCATTACATTATAGATGTACAAATATGCATGAAAACACTCAAATAGACAATTTGTAAGTAAGGCTTGTTTTAGTTATATTGTAAATCCTACAAACGTTGTGTGGAGTGATTAATGAATGCATACTAGTAGAAATGCGATGGACGATTAGAAGAACGGCACTTTTACTTCCGGTTCAAAGCTTTAAACAGCAGAAAATACTGTCACAAATTACTGCAGTTAGTAAACTTGTCCAAAAGATTGCGCTATAGCACAAACAATAACACATCATTTCCATGTATTTGCATGTTTTATGAAAATTATTTGCATTATGCCTGTTAGTGAAGAAAATTCCATAAATTAGCTGCACCGTTGTAGGAAAAATGTTGCAGCTTATTGCTTCTATTCCGTCACGGGACTTCTTCACGGATGTGTAAAACAATGGTGGTCAACCAAGCCAAGTTGGATGTTGTACAGCAAGCAGTGCACAAACTCTCCAAGTACACAAGGGGCCTAGATCTTCTTCCAAAAAGCAGATACGAGCAACAAATCTATCCCTATACTTTATCAAAAAAGATTTGTCGAGTCATATCAAGGTCATATCGGTGGGGTTCCCAGACAAGTCGAACTATCTTATGTTCTAAACGTCATTCTACACGACAAAATAGAATAAAACATGGAAAAGCATGGATGTCTACAACTACTTTGGCTGGGTCAGGGAAATTGGATTAAGACTCTCCTGGATAAATCATGCACTGTTTTTGCCTGGGTAAGGTTGCATTTCATGATTTAACTTAGCGTCTACAGCAATGTTTGCTTGCTTTGTTGTTGTTGCACGCGCCATTTACGATTACGCGTGTTTTTGTCTTCATCAAAATATAACTACAGATGTCAACACTGTGTATGTGCTGAAAGCTTCAGTTATGATTCTTGCCTTTGGGAAAAGCTTAACTCTTAGGTTTTGCTCGCATTTGCTTTCTTTTATTTCGACTTGCCGAGTTGGTGCTTTTCAAAACACTCGTAGCAAAAATGTGTTTTAATAAATACAAATAATATCAAGATAACTTAAATGGGAAATACTAAATGTAAAAGAATATGTGGACCAGCTCCATACTCTCGGCAGGGTCCTTGAGAGTTCATGGGAGTTTGCCCAACCAGTCTACATGTGTTTCGTGGACTTGGAGAAGGCATTTGACCATGTCCTTCGGGAAGTCCTGCGGGGAGTGCTCAGAGAGTATGGGGTATCGGACTGTCTGATTGTGGCGGCCCGCTCCCTGTATGATCAGTGTCAGAGCTTAGTCCGCATTACCGGCAGTAAGTCGGACCCGTTTTCAGTGAGGGTTGGACTCCGCCAAGGCTGCCCTTTGTCACCGATTTTGTTCATAACTTCTATGGACATAATTTGTAGGTGGAGTCAGGGCGTTGAGGGGATCCGGTTTGGTGGCTGTCGGATAAGGTCTCTACTTTTTGCAGATGATGTGGTCCTGATGGCTTCATCTGGCCGGGATCTTCAGCTCTCACTAGATCGGTTCGCAGCTAAGTGTGAAGCGACTAGGATGAGAATCAGCACCTCCAAGTGCGAGTCCATGGTTTTCGCTCAGAAAAGGGTGGAATGCCATCTCTGGGTTGGGGAAGAGATCTTGCCCCAAAAGGAGGAGTTCAAGTACCTCAGAGTCTTGTTCACGAGTGAGGGAAGAGTGGATTGTGAGATCGACAGGTGGATCTGTGCGGCGTCTTCAGTAATGCGGAAACTGTATCGATCCGTTGTGGTAAAGAAAGAGATGAGCTGAGGACAAGATCACGGGTACAAGCTGCCGAAATGAGTGCCCTCCGTCGGGTGGCGGGGATCTCCCTTAGAGATAGGGTGAGAAGCTCTGTCATCCAGGAGGAGCTCAAAGTAAAGCCGCTGCTCCTCCACATCGAGAGGAGCAAGATGAGGTGGTTCGGGCATCTGGTCAAGATGCCACCCAGACGCCTCCCTGGGGAGGTGTTTAGGGCACGTCCGACTGGTAGGACGCCACGGGGAAGACCCAGTACACGTTGGGAATACTATGTCTCCCGGCTGTCCTTGGAACGCCATGGGATCCCCGGGAGGAGCTGGACGAAGTAGCTGGGGAGTGGAAAGTGTGGGCTTCTCTGCTCAGGCTGCTGTCCCCAAAACCCGACCACGGATAAGCGGAAGAAAATGGATGGATGGATGGTAAAAGAATATCAAACAAACCTTTCCCGAAGTGATCACTGCAAACTTGTGCATTCTTTGACTATGCTCCCTCGGACTGCAGTGTGTGCCACTTTTCTCCTTGTCGTTTTGTAAAATATTGCACTCTTCCGCCCTTCTTGATAACCTCCCGAGAAACTCTGAAGAAACGTTTATTCTTTTCGCGATTTCAACGGTTCGTACAGCGGAAAACCACGCAAGCGTAGGGCCCCTTTTTCTTCGAGAAAGTCTTAATGGCGCCTAGTACTCGTTGAGAACAGACGCTGGCTGGACCACCACGCGTATTCAATGAGCCACAAGTGACTTCATGTAAATTCGAGCAATAGTCCGGAATTTACGGTAAATGCACTGTGCATCTATCTATGTATTTATTACAGGGAGGGTATCAATATGCCAAAGTTTCCCAAAGGTATATTGTTCACCTTAAACCTTCACCTGCATATATTTGCTACTGGATATGAGTAAATGTAGCTGCTTGTTCAATTAATGTTAGCGGTTTATATAACCCTAAGCACAGTCAGTCCCTTTCACATCCTTCCAGGGATCGCCCTCAGACTTTGAAAAGTGCTGATGTAGATTATCCATCCATCAATGTTCTATACCACTTGTCATTATTAGGGTCACGGGTGAGCTGGAGCCTATCTGACTTTGCGGCTTACCAAATAGGCTGCAGAATAACAGCATAAAGTTGGACATGCTTATTTGTTCTTTGGTTTTGATGCTGGTATTTTGATGCAAACACTATGTTTCACCATGTTGTTGTTGCGACCTTGTTGCAAATGTTTTATGTATACAATGTTTCTAATTATCTTGCAATCTCAATGTAATTTATATTTTAAATATTTACCTGACATCACGGGCAGACATATGATGTTTAATTCAGGGTTGCCTAGTCCCTGATCACAATATTAATCATAAAGCACCTTGTAAATTAGCATAATAATCAAACAAAACCTAATACAAAGGTTGTTTGACAAAATTAAAAGGGATATAAAATGTTCAGTAAATGTTTCAAAAATGTTTGAAAAGGTAGCACATCCCAAAATTAAGACTAGTAGGACAAAATACTCACATTTCACTTGATTTATTGCTCACATCAAAAAAGAGGAACGCTTACGCGTTTCGGCACGTGGCCTTCGTCAGAGCGTTTAAGAGTACATACAATTTCAGTGTCAATTTATACATACACACACACTCAGAGTTCACAACTGGGAATTGGATCCAATTACTGGGGAACCAATCACATGTCTTCTTCCTTGCTGATGCTGGGACCAATTTTCAGGTGGAGCTTCTGCAAAACACTGTTGTTAGGACTAGCATACACTAGATGGCACTGGACTGGATACTGGATGACTACAATGACACAGAAGGAACAATTATGTTAAAAAACATTTTAGGCTATAGTCATCATTGAGTCCATTTGGTGTCATAGTATTGAGTGTGTAGATCCAGAACATTTCTCTCTGTGATAGTTTTTTCAAAATATCTCCTCCTCTTTTGGGCATCATGATTTGTTCAATCCCATAGAATCTTAATGAAGAGGGTGAACCGTGGTTTGCTTCAGAGTAATGTCTTGCAATGGCATAGTCCATATTGCCTGTACGAATTGCTGTTTTGTGCTCAGATATTCTTTGTTTTAGCGGCCTTTTGGTTTTTCCAATGTAGGCTAAGCTACAGGGACATAATAGCATGTAGACCACATGAGTTGACTTACAGTTGATGAATTCCCTTATTGGAATTTTCTTCCCAGTGTGAGGATGGTTAAATGATTTAGTTTTTGTTGTATTGTTACAGCAGGCACAGTTACCACATCTATACATGCCTGTTGTTGTTGTTGTTGTCAACCATGTGGTGGTCTTTTTGGGAATCATATTCTTATACATGACCATGTTTTTAATTGTAGGCGCTCTCCTGAAAGCAAAAAGAGGTGGGGATTTGCAGAGGTCCTTTAGTGTTTCTTCTGCTTGGAGCACATGCCAGTGTTTCTTGAGTGTCTCCTTTATTTGTGAAGCACAATGGTTGAATTCAGTGGAGAAACAGGCCCGGCTTGGATTCTTAGTTTTCTGAATGTTGGACAGGAGATCAGTACGAGCAGTAGTATTAGCTCGCTGTATGGCTTTCTGAATAGAGTTAGAGGCATAACCTCTTTCTTTGAACCGAGCAGCCATGATTATTTCTTTGGAGTGAAAGTCCTCAAGGTCTGAACAGTTGCGTTTGAGCCTCAAAAACTGACCCACTGGGATATTGTCCTTTAGGGGTTTGGGATGATTGCTTGTGGCATGTAATATTGAATTTCGTTCCATATCTTTTCTATAAATAGAAGTGTGAATAGCTCCTGTTTCATCTTTATGTATGCTCAAATCCAAATAATTAATCTTTTCAGTGCTATGTTCACAGGTGAATTTAAGGAACGCTGAACTATTGTTGAGATATTTCACAAAGTCCATCAATTCTTCTTGCGTCCCCTCCCAAAATATCAGGATGTCATCAATGTATCGTTTGTACAGTTTTATATTTGAATGGTAAGGGTTACTATTTGGGTCATGTATGACTTCTTCTTCCCATTTCCCTACCACTAATCCAGCTACAGAGGGCGCTGTTGCGGTCCCCATCGCAGTCCCTGCTTGTTGGAGATACCATTTGGAGTCATACAGCATGTAGTTGTGACTCAGTACATAGTGTAACAATTCTAATAGAAATTCATTAGGGGGATTGTGTGTTGCTTCTCTCTTGGATAGGTAATAGGCCACAGAGTTCAAAGCATCTTCATGGGGAATGCAACCATATAGGTTTTCAACATCAAGAGACACCAATATTGTATTCTGATTTGCAGTATATTCAGTCAGACAGTTAAGTACATCTTTTGTGTCTCCAAGGTAGGCGGGTAGGTCTTTCACAAAATCTTTCAAGAAGAAGTCAACATATTTTGACAATGGTTCAGTCACTGAGCCTCTTCCTGAGACTATTGGCCTCAATGGGGGTTCTGTAGGATGTTTATGGATTTTGGGAAGACAATATATGATGGGGGTGACTGGGTGCTGGTTAGTCAGATAGGCATGCTCATTTTTTGTGATCCAGTTTGATTCGAATGCAACTTTCAGCAGACTGTCAATTTCAGATTTAAATTCATCCATAGGATTTTTCTCTAGCTTCCTGTAGGTGGGGCTGTTCAAAAGTTCAAGCATTTTCTGATGGTAGTATTCAGTGTCAAGGATACACACAGCTCCTGCTTTGTCTGCTGAGCGGATAGTGATTTCTGGATTGTTCTCCAACTCTTCTAATGCATTGCGCTCTTCAGAACTCAAGTTTGAGTATTTTGGGCCTTTGTCTTTTTTTAACATTTTTTCAAGATCATTCTCAACTAATTTGTTAAATGTCAAAATTGCAGGGCTTAGGTTGGTGAAAGGGCAAAATGATGACTTTGGAGCAAAGGGAGAAGGTTTTTGTGTTCCAGTTTTACTAATCTGAAAGTTGCATTCGAATCAAACTGGATCACAAAAAATGAGCATGCCTATCTGACTAACCAGCACCCAGTCACCCCCATCATATATTGTCTTCCCAAAATCCATAAACATCCTACAGAACCCCCATTGAGGCCAATAGTCTCAGGAAGAGGCTCAGTGACTGAACCATTGTCAAAATATGTTGACTTCTTCTTGAAAGATTTTGTGAAAGACCTACCCGCCTACCTTGGAGACACAAAAGATGTACTTAACTGTCTGACTGAATATACTGCAAATCAGAATACAATATTGGTGTCTCTTGATGTTGAAAACCTATATGGTTGCATTCCCCATGAAGATGCTTTGAACTCTGTGGCCTATTACCTATCCAAGAGAGAAGCAACACACAATCCCCCTAATGAATTTCTATTAGAATTGTTACACTATGTACTGAGTCACAACTACATGCTGTATGACTCCAAATGGTATCTCCAACAAGCAGGGACTGCGATGGGGACCGCAACAGCGCCCTCTGTAGCTGGATTAGTGGTAGGGAAATGGGAAGAAGAAGTCATACATGACCCAAATAGTAACCCTTACCATTCAAATATAAAACTGTACAAACGATACATTGATGACATCCTGATATTTTGGGAGGGGACGCAAGAAGAATTGATGGACTTTGTGAAATATCTCAACAATAGTTCAGCGTTCCTTAAATTCACCTGTGAACATAGCACTGAAAAGATTAATTATTTGGATTTGAGCATACATAAAGATGAAACAGGAGCTATTCACACTTCTATTTATAGAAAAGATATGGAACGAAATTCAATATTACATGCCACAAGCAATCATCCCAAACCCCTAAAGGACAATATCCCAGTGGGTCAGTTTTTGAGGCTCAAACGCAACTGTTCAGACCTTGAGGACTTTCACTCCAAAGAAATAATCATGGCTGCTCGGTTCAAAGAAAGAGGTTATGCCTCTAACTCTATTCAGAAAGCCATACAGCGAGCTAATACTACTGCTCGTACTGATCTCCTGTCCAACATTCAGAAAACTAAGAATCCAAGCCGGGCCTGTTTCTCCACTGAATTCAACCATTGTGCTTCACAAATAAAGGAGACACTCAAGAAACACTGGCATGTGCTCCAAGCAGAAGAAACACTAAAGGACCTCTGCAAATCCCCACCTCTTTTTGCTTTCAGGAGAGCGCCTACAATTAAAAACATGGTCATGTATAAGAATATGATTCCCAAAAAGACCACCACATGGTTGACAACAACAACAACAACAGGCATGTATAGATGTGGTAACTGTGCCTGCTGTAACAATACAACAAAAACTAAATCATTTAACCATCCTCACACTGGGAAGAAAATTCCAATAAGGGAATTCATCAACTGTAAGTCAACTCATGTGGTCTACATGCTATTATGTCCCTGTAGCTTAGCCTACATTGGAAAAACCAAAAGGCCGCTAAAACAAAGAATATCTGAGCACAAAACAGCAATTCGTACAGGCAATATGGACTATGCCATTGCAAGACATTACTCTGAAGCAAACCACGGTTCACCCTCTTCATTAAGATTCTATGGGATTGAACAAATCATGATGCCCAAAAGAGGAGGAGATATTTTGAAAAAACTATCACAGAGAGAAATGTTCTGGATCTACACACTCAATACTATGACACCAAATGGACTCAATGATGACTATAGCCTAAAATGTTTTTTAACATAATTGTTCCTTCTGTGTCATTGTAGTCATCCAGTATCCAGTCCAGTGCCATCTAGTGTATGCTAGTCCTAACAACAGTGTTTTGCAGAAGCTCCACCTGAAAATTGGTCCCAGCATCAGCAAGGAAGAAGACATGTGATTGGTTCCCCAGTAATTGGATCCAATTCCCAGTTGTGAACTCTGAGTGTGTGTGTATGTATAAATTGACACTGAAATTGTATGTACTCTTAAACGCTCTGACGAAGGCCACGTGCCGAAACGCGTAAGCGTTCCTCTTTTTTGATGTGAGCAATAAATCAAGTGAAATGTGAGTATTTTGTCCTACTAGTCTTAATTTTGGGATGTGCTACCTTTTCAAACATTTTTGAAACATTTACTGGATTACTTTTTTTGGGTTTGGCACTCCATCTTGAATCACATTGAGAAGCGCAATCTCCTTTTTGAACCGGATATAAAATGTTGTACTTTTTTTTTTTTACCTCTCCAAACATTAATTCAATTAGATACTCATTACAATATTTCCTAAAAAAATTGTATCAATTTAATTATAAAAATGGGTCTATTAATGATATGATAATAATAATAATGGATTAGATTTATATAGCGCTTTTCAAGACACTCAAAGCGCTTCACAGAGAAGTGAGAACCCATCATTCATTCACACCTGGTGGTGGTAAGCTACATTCGTACCCACAGCTGCCCTGGGGTAGACTGACGGAAGCGTGGCTGGCAATTTGTGCCTACGGCCCCTCCGACCATCACCCATCATTCATTCACCGGTGTGAGCGGCACTGAGGGCGAGGGTGAACTTTCCTGCCCAAGGACACAACGGCAGTGATTTGGATGGCAAGAGGCGAGGACCCTGCAACCCTTAAATTCCTGGCACGGCCGCTTTACCCACCACGGCATGTCGCCCCTATTGTAGACTCAAATATATATTGTCAAAAAGTAATCCCAGAATTAAATATATTTCATTATCAAAGGTGGTTAGCAAACTTCACATTTGTTTTCCTTTTTTGCAATCTATACACAGCCTGCAGCATTTTTTATAGTGAGTTAGCGTAATTGGCTTTGCATACAACATTATACCATGTAGGTACAGATGAAAAATACTTCTAGTGATGTAATTATAAACCTTACTACTTGTTCAGTATATACCTTGGTTATAAGGTAACAATTAGGTACATTTCCAGTACAGTAAGGGGACAAAATGCAAAACATAAAATTGCTTGACTTTTATCGAAACAGATTTATTTATTTTAAATGGAACACACAGTCAAATAAAATATGCTAAAATGTAATTGTCCAATAAATAAATGAAATTTGTTCCGTGACACCATATTTTTTGTTATGGAAAATGAACTTCTAGATAATGACTATTCAATCAAATACAGTCTAATAAAACAATTGTAACCTTTATCTTTTTTCATTTTAGTTTGCAAAGGTTTTAGAGTGTTTTTGTTTTAAATGATAAAGACAAAACAAGTGTTGTGACGCCAAGCTAGTTCACTTCCTGTTGTCGACACTTCACGTAATATTCCTCCGAGTGTAGATCGATTTAGATTTAAATGTGTTCAAAAATAAATATCTTAGTTCCTCATGTAGCATGTTTGTATTTAGATTGTGGTATGACGTTACTCAATGGGGAAATACGTTAATGTGTTCATGTTAGCATTTAAGATAGCTAACGAGTTAACGCTAACCGGCGCGGAACTTTATCGGTTATAAATTACGATTTTACGACAATTACAATATTTAAATTATAATATTAACCGTTTTACCGTGGTTTATCTTTATTACCGTCTATTGTCACAGCTGTAGATGTAAGTGGGAAATCGGTGCTCCCCCGTACTGAACCAAAGATCCTTACTGAATAATGTAATTATGAATACATGTACATTTCCACCCATAGACATCTTATAAGGGTACACAGCATCGAGCGCTACTGCCTATTGGCGCTGACAAGACGCGGGGCCGCCATCTTGGAGTAGTGATCCGCTCCACTCAGTGCAATTCATTTGGCAGGAGCAATGAACTGTCAGCGCATTTAATTCATCTTACCTCACTGAATACCACTGATTTTCACACGCTTTTTTGTCATACGTGTAGCTATGATAAAGGACACATGTTTTGGCTTGTTTTATTATTCATAGTTTGCTTAACAGTAATATAATATTCTAGAGATGTCCGATAATATCGGCCTGCCGATATTATTGGCTGATAAATGCTGTAAAATGTAATATTGTAAATTATCGGTATCGTTTTTTAATTATCTGTATCGTTGTTTTTTTTGTTGTTGTTTTTTTAATTAAATCAACATAAAAAACACAAGATACACTTACAATTAGTGCACCAACCCAAAAAACCTCCCTCCCCCATTTACACTCATTCACACAAAAGGGTTGTTTCTTTCTGTTATTAATATTCTGAGGGTTTGGTTCCTACATTATATATCAATATATATCAATACAGTCTGCAAGGGATACAGTCCGTAAGCACACATGGTTGTGCGTGCTGCTGGTCCACTAATAGTACTAACCTTTAACAGTTAATTTTACTCATTTTCATTAATTACTAGTTTCTATTTAACTTGTTTTACTTTCTTTTTTATTCAATAATTTTTTTTAAATTAATTTATCTTATTTTATTTTATTAATATTTTAAAAAAGGACCTTATCTTCACCATACCTGGTTGTCCAAATTAGGCATAATAATGTGTTAATTCCACGACTGTATATATCAGTATCGGTTGATATCGGTATCGGTTGATATCGGTATCGGTAATTAAAGAGTTGGACAATATCGGAATATCGGATATCTGCAAAAAGCCATTATATGCTATAAATGACCAGACGTCCGAGATCAAAACTGGGAATATAATCCCAAAAAAGGGGGAAAAATGGTCAGCTATTTTTTAAATTGAAGAAACAATATGATTAGGTTATATATACATGCGTATATCCTACATAAACAATGTATGAATACATTAGATATCTAAATATCTTATAGACTGTATCTCTGTTGCTGCAGCAACAGAGAGTTTATTCTGTCTTGACACTTTGTATTTTTATTTTGTTTTACATGCTTCCCTTAGCGGCTGCCAAATACTTAAACATAACATATATAAACACCTGAAAGTCTTTAGAACAGCTAAAACCACCAATCTGTTTCACTGGATTCAGAATAAAACCAAATTCTGTCTTACCCAACAATGTTAGTATTTGAATATTGTTACTTGAAGACTTATTCATGGTTACAATTATACTGTTAAGAAACTATTGTCTTATACTTTGCCTAAAATGAGAATGCATCATAATCAGTGGCGGCTGGTGACTGTTGTTTTAGGTGGGGCTGAAAGTTTTGTTATTTTATATTACCCCCCTACACAATCTGGCCTGTGGTCCTAACTTTTACCCCTGTTGGCTTTTACAATCTTTATCTTCATCATTTATTTAAGCTTTATGTTATTCAAGTATGACATTTTTAAATGTCATTAATTTCATTCACAATCAATTATATTATGGTCATACTCTTGTTTGCTAGCGGCTACGATTTTAGTACTATTGAAAATCTTTGTTCCTTCTCAACTCTGTGGTAATATTATTTTCACAAAATACAACTAATAGTACGTTAATGTTAAATGTTACTTGTGAAAAGTAATCCCCCGATTCCTATTTTCAACAGTCCGCTCATTTGAGCAGGAAACGCTGAACACCAACATCTTTGTTTTCTACCTGTCAACTGTCAGTTTAGGCTGCTCGCCGGCTTCTCATCACCACTTGAAGATGGCGGCAGAATTTCTCGTGTCACAGCAGCCAATGCTGCGTCTACTTATAAGATGTCTATGGTTCCACCCCTCTGCACTTTATTTTTTATAAATGCAAAAACATCACAGCGTACAAAGACACAGACAATTCTACAATTTAAATATGTCTTCATCAGAACAAATGCAGTAGTAAATAATGTTTATTGTATGGTTTATATTTGGAGTATTTCTAAAACAACACTTATTAATTTTATTTTTGATGCTATATTTCCCTATTTTATTGTCCACTTTTGAGATCAAGTAGGCAATACGTATTATCTGGTGGGCAGTCTACGATGATGAAGTGGCATTTTCTCTCATTTTTAGAATTATGAAACACTTCTTGCATCAGCTTTGTGTGAAAGTTCATGTGATGTACAGTAATTTCCGAATGTTGCAACAGTGTTTCTGTTAAGTGTTTCTGTAAAGCAGTCCTAAGTCCAAGTAGTGTATTCTTTAAAATATAATATATTGATATATTTTTTTATCTTATCAACAGAGGTGGGTAGAGTAGCCAGAAATTGTACTCAAGTAAGAGTACTGTTACTTTAGAGATGTATTACTCAAGTAAAAGTAAGGAGTAGCCACCCAAATACTTACTTGAGTAAAAGTAAAAAGTATGTTGTGAAAAAACTACTCTAGTACTGAGTAACTGATGAGTAACCTGTTCGTTTAATGATGACTGCAACAAATAATGCACAAAAACATAAAAATAGCAATGAACAAATTCAGAGCCAGGAATATCTCTTAAGCAACTAAAACAATAATATATATTAAATAATAATACATTAACATAAAAAAAAATAAGGCAAATTGAGCCCCAATAACGTAACATCACCATAGGCTCAGTAGGCAGAGATTACAAAGGAAAATAAAAAGTTAGCCTTTACGCAAACCATAAATTGATAGGTGTGGGCTGCACCTGGGAACACACTGATTGGTGTTTCTATGCATGCGTGAGTGTGTGTGTGTGTGTGTGTGTGTGTGTGTGTGTGCGACTCTCTCTCTGTGTGTGTGTGTGTGTGTGTGTCTATGAGGCTGCAGTACGTTAATAAATGTCCCCGCACGATGTACATTTGACAGTGATTCATAGCAGGGAAGCTAACATCAGCCTACGGTGACAGCCAAAATATCTACTAACGTTACTTACCGCCATGTGCTTCCTCAAATTTGACATTGAGTTCATGTAAGCTTAAGCTTGTTAATCATGTGACCGCCTGGCTCTGTTTGATTGGTGAACGGAGTCAAACGTCACCAGTGACTGCATGTGATTGGTGAAACGGAGTCAAACGTCACCAGTGACTGTATTTGATTGGTGAAACGCAGGCATGCGATAGATCCTACTTTGAAGGTCTGTCTGACAAACCAAAACAAACAAAGCGTGCATTAACAGATCAATAAAAATCAGTAGCGAGCTGAATGTAGATAAATGGTAAAAGTAGCGTTTCTTCTCTATAAATATACTCAAGTAAAAGTACCGGTATGTTGCATTAAAACTACTCTTAGAAGTACAATTTATCCCAAAAGTTACTCAAGTGGATGTAACGGAGTAAATGTAGCGCGTTACTACCCACCTCTGCTTATCAATTAGGTATTCACATTACTGGAAGGTTATGACTGAAACCCAGACTGCACACAAGGACAATAATTACAAACTGAGCTTCATGCTTATTGAGTCAGGAAAGTCAAACGTTTCAAACGTCAAACGAATTGAGTTTAGCATTTCACACTGTGATTTTCTCAGGTACTCGTCATATCAAAGTCAGCATTAATTTCTGGTTCTGCGATGGAAAAAATTGAATGAGAAATATCACTGCTGTTATATTTTATTTCAAGATTATCATTTCTGGGCATGTGATAAGTACCCTATTTACTACATGAACTATTAAAACTGATTTGAGTGTCACACATCTGTTTACACACATGCATGCATGCACGCACACACACACACACACACACACACACACGCACACACGCACGCACACACACACACACACACACACACACACACACACACACACACACACTCAGAGATGGTCAGTTGGTGAGAGTATCAGTCCAATTCAGTCTGCAAGCATGCTTGTCAAATGAACATTTTGCCAGTGATCCTAATGACACAACTCAGTGACGTGTAACGCAACGAGGCACAGAAATGTCATACTTGTCATCTAATTTCATGGTAATTGAGTCCCAAACCCTGGGATATTTTTAAACTAATTATCGTTTTCATGGTTTTTGGGTACCCTTTGCTCACATGTCATTTAGTAGAAATCATCAATCATCATTTTTTTGTTTTTCTCCTCAGTCCCTGCCAGGATCACAAATATATCCAAGGACATCGCAGTAAATGAGGGCAGCGATGTCAATCTCATGTGCTTTGCGGTGGGTCGTCCAGAGGCGAACATTATGTGGCGGCATCATTCTCCAAGAGGTAAGATGGATTTGGTGAGACAGACAAGAGCCGAATTCCTGAATTTGTTTTTGAATTGAACAATATTTTGTGACTTGGGTCAAGTCCATGTCTAGCATAGAGTCTTGTATAATTTCTCCTTTGTCTAATTAAGGGGTCGGCAACCTTTACCACTCAAAGAGCCATTTTGACAAGTTTCACAAATTAAAGAAAACAATGGGAGCCACAAAACTCTTGAAAATTTAAAATGAAATAACACTGCATACAAAGCTCTTTTTGCTTTGTGCTATGTTTTAACCAGGGGTCTCAGACACATGCCCCGGCCCGCACCTTAATATAAAAATGTAATGATAGTGCGACCCGCGATTGCGCCTGATAGCGTCATACTTGCCAACCCTCTCAATTTATCCGGGAGATTCCCGAGTTCCAGGGTGTGATGGTATTGCCTTTAGCGCCCTCTACAGCCTGCTCCAACAGCGTACCTGCTCGGCCACATGTTGAATGCAGCTTCAGCATGCTCAGTGCACATTTGGCATCACTTTTCTGAAATAAGTATCGATATAAACCAAAAAACGGCGTGTGGGGGGTGCAAGCATCACTTTCAGATGTTTTTGATGACTTACTTAACTTACTATGTGCTGGGACACCCCTGTACCCGACAGAGTATAGAGCTGGCCCAGTCACATGACAGGAGACAGCGAATGAGCGTCGTCAACGTGCAACACACACACAGCCAGCCGACAGCGATGCAGCCAGGTATATCCAGTGTTGTCCAATTGTTGACTTAAATCAGGCATTTTTTAAAAAATTTTTTAGTAATGTTTACTGAATATTTTTGTTTAAATGATTATCCTAAATTCAAATAATTTCCACACAATTTCCTCTTAGTTGAAAATTGCTTGAGTATTTAAAACAAGATAAGAAAGAGATACAATTTGGAGATTCTTCATCTTTGCATTACAGTTTTATTTTTTTCCAAGAAAATCTTGAATATATGATTGAATGTGATTTTGGTTTTAATCTGTAACATGATTTCTTGCATTTCGAAAACATTAGCCTATTTCATATTTCATTAATTTTTAATTATATCACAAACTTGTCTTAAATAATAACAATAGTAATAATATTTTTGACTGACAAAAAAATTGGCAATAAGAAATTACTGGTATCGGTATCGATGAAAATGCAAGAAAAAGTATCGGTATCGTATCGAATCCTAAAAGTGTGGTATCGCCCATCCCTAAAGTGACAGCAAGGCATACTTGTTCAACAGACACACAGCTTACACTGACGGTGGTCGTATATAACAACTTTAACACTGTTACGTTACAAATATGCGCCACACTGTGAACCCACACCAAAAAAGAATGACAAACACATTTCTGGAGAACATCCGCGCTGTAACACAACATAAACACAACAAAACAAACACCCAGAATCCCATGCAGCCCTAACTCTTCCGGTCTACCATGCCCCGCCCCCCCCACCACCACCAAACCCCGCCCACCTCAACCGACGCACGGAGGGGGGGGGTTGATGTGTGGGGGGGTTTGGTGGTAGCGGGGGTGTATAATGTAGACTGGCTGCATGGGATTCTGGGTATTTGTTGTGTTGTGTTTTTGTTGTGTTACGGTGCGGAGGTTCTCCAGAAATGTGTTTGTCATTCTTTTTTGGTGTGAGTTCACAGTGTGGCGCATATTTGTAACGTAACAGTTTAAAAAAAAATTTAAACGGCCACCGTCAGTGTAAGCTGTGTGGCTGCCGACCAAGTATGCCTTGCTGTCTCCTACGTTAGCAAGCAGAAGCTGCATACAACATGCGGCTGGGCTGTCATGCGATTTGTGCAGGCTATAGAGGACAATTATTGCAGTACCGATAAGGTACACTCTTAATTCAATTGTTAGGGTGAAAATCGGAGAATATTAACCCCGGGAGATCACTAGGAGAGGCACTGACGTCCGTAAAACTCCAGGGAAAACCGGAAGGGTCGGCAAGTATGCAGCTGAGCCGCATCAGAGTGGTCAAAGAGCCGCATGCGGCTCCGGAGCCGCGGGTTGCCGACCCCTGGTCTAATTAAAACAATATGACCTCATAATGAAATGGTGTCAAGCAAATCTGTTGCTTCCTACACATAAAATACTTCCCAACACATAATTTCTAATGCAGGAACAAACCGTTACAAGGACTCAACAAGTATAGCTCTGAAAATCTACTGATTTGAAAGTAAAGAGTTGATGATTCAATTTTCTAAAAAGTCTCAAAGGAACTGATTTTTAATGATGCAATATATTAATTAAGATACAAAAGAAAATCATTTAACATCAGACTTTGCTGTATGGTATCGTATGGTTTATTTGTTTCAGACACACTTATCAAATTACATTAAGGAAAATCACATGGTTATTTTGTAAAATAATATCAACGACAGACAATGGCTGAAGACCCTCATAAATGGAAATGATCAGTTTGTCTACCTTTTGTTGTGTCTTGGCTATGGATGATTATATTGTTAGGATTTGATCAATACTGATACCGATATTTATATTCCTTATCGATACGCGTATTCATTGGTACTCTATGTAATTTGTGTAAATGAAGATGTGACAAAATGCATTTTCATTAGCACAAGTGGTTGTGCTTCAGCAACATCATGATATAACGTCTCACAGCAGGGAAGTATTTTATCAACACCTGCTGTTTAGGTCTTAAAGGGGAACCGCACTATTTCTTTGGAATGCTGCCTATCCTTCACAATAGTTATGAGAGACAAGAACACACGTCTTTTTTTTAGGATTTTAAAGATGATAACAAATCACTTGACAGATGCGGCTAATGGGAGTCACCGCTGTAGCCTTGAAAGCCCTCTAAAATAACTTTAAAACCCTCCATCGACGTTTATAAAGTAATAACAGACATGTTCATAACAATATGTAATATGTTCAATATTACCCTATTTTGATCATTTTAATAATTTCCAAGACTGATTTATTCCGCTCATTGATTTCTGTGTCCATAGCAGCGCACGTCTGACTTCTGGCAACAACTGTGTTTCCACTTCCGGAATCAAACATGTGTGTTCTAATCATGGCAGATTGGTAACACACAACGAAGACGACTATTTTAGGACAAATGAGGATTCACAACCTTATCTTTTTGAAGCTGAAAATATGGAGGATGAAATACTGCTTATAGAACTGAGCATGAAAAAGATGGTGAGACCTTGGATCGGACGAAAGCAGGGAGAGCGACAACGCTATAAAGGTGGAACTTGGAGAGAAGCTATTACGACATAAATGGATTGCTTACCCAAAATCAACAGGAAACGTCCTCCAGACAGCTGGACCAGACAAAGAACTGTCCATCGAATGAGTCTCTTTAACATGGACCATGATACACGCAGCACGTCATGCGTGTTAGTAGAACTACAGTACATATGCTATCTGGCTAGCTCAGCTGTGTACAAAGAAAACATGAAATGTGGGCTAATACTTTACAGATACTGTAATATGATTGTTCATGTTTAGTCAGTAAAAGTTATTGTTATGGTTTGGAGGGGAGGTGACGGCTCCGACACCAGGGGGCGATGTAGCTCTATAGATGTATTATATATAGTCACTATATATAATACTCAAACAATAATAATATAAACTAAGGAAATGGAGTGTGAACTAGATCCAAAAGTTTATGTGGTGCGTAGCTATGTGTGTGATTAGCTGTAGTGTGTGTTACCTAGTGTTGTGTTGGGCGAGAGGAGGGACAAGTCAGGAAGACAGTCCATTGGGCAGGCAGATGATCCTGGGCAAGCGAGAGGCGTCGAGAGGATTGTGTCCAAGCGGGAGGTTGAGATAGAAGAGGCAGTCCGGGAAGCAGGGGAACGACGACGAGGAATGACGAGACACACAGCAACGTCAAACACGGGAACGGAGGTCTGCAGTAGGATCGACACGACACGATAATGAAACACGGAGGGGAAAACAGACAGAGAGCAAGGTTGCATCAAGCATCAGATGATCGCTTACTGTACGCCAACAGAAGATAATATCCCGGCACGGCATGGCAGGTTGTGTGGGCTTAGGAATGCAGCTCGTTCATCCCAGGCAGGTGCACTGATTGCAGATCTCCTACAGCCGTGCGGAGGTGCGCCCACAGCGGAGAGGGAACACCCGTGGGCGTGGCCGGCGGTGCTCTCACTGGAGCGCACAGATGGATGAGCGACGGTGGCAGGAGCCTGAGCCGTAACAGTTATTGTCATATCACAGTGTTGTGCATTACAAACTTACATGTGTTTTATGTTGACGTGGAAGCTTGCTTATCTCTTGCCCTAGTTAGCTTTTACGGCTAATACTGTAGCATGGCGATTTGTCAGTACGCTACAGAAAGAGTTCCTCAGTGTCCTGTTATGCATACAGGAGGGAGTTGACGGCACGGACACAAGCGGGCGGTATAGCTCTATGAATTGTATTATATAATTATAATATATATAATAATCAACAATAATTCTATAAATTAAACAGGGGGAAATGGAGTGTGACTAGATCCAAGGTGTGTGTGTGAGGCTATGTGTGTGATTAGCTGTAGTGTTTTACCAAATGTTGAAACGAGGAGAAGGAACAGGCAGGAAGGCAGTCCGTGGGGCAGGCAGATGATCCAGGGCGAGAGAGAGGCGTCAGAGTCCGTGTCCATGCAAGGGGTCAAGGATCGAGGGTGGCAGTCCAAAGTCCAAAAGGGAAGTCAAGGCGCACGGCTCGATCACGCGGGGACGAAGGCAGATTGCTGGGGAGGACGACAAGGAAGAACAATGAAACACGGAGGGGAAAACGCAGAGAGAGAGAGATAGAGAGAGAGCATAAAGCTGGGTTATCGGCTTATGGTACAGAAGACTAAGTTCCGGCGAGGATCCTTGGGTCCACTGGTCTAAATACAGCTCGCCCTCATCAGTCACAGGTGTGTTGATTGCTGATCGCCCACAGCCTTGCCAGCATGTGGGCGTGATGCGGCCAGCGCAAGCAGGGGCGTGTCTCGGCGCGCTGGCAGACCCAGCTGCCGGAGAAAAGCGGGTTCGAGCCCTCGCCGTGACAGTACCCCCCTCCTTATGGACAGATTCCAGATGTCCTAGGACTGAAAGCAGAACAACGACATTAAGAGACAATGGAGGGCGGAGGGGGGAACTGGTGGTGGGTCGCCACCCCAAGTGTCTTCTAATCTCTCATAATTATTGTGAACGATAAGCAAAATTTAAAAAAAAAGTCCAGTTCCCTTTGAACAAGTCAACTGTGTGCAGTGCAATGTGCAATGCAGTTATGTAATCATCTTGTAAAGACCACACATATCCATCATTGTGTTTCTATTGATTATAATTATACTCAGTATATCCATTCATCCATGTTCTACCACTTGTCCTTACAAAAACATTTAAATTAATGTTAATAAAATTATAAATAATAAAATAAAGTATGTATGATATTTATGTTCATTCACAGACCTTAACATGATATACCATATCAAGTATAATATATATGTTGTATATCTACAGTAAATGGTGATCCGATATGAATCTGGATACATGGGTTACGATACTATTCACTAACAATACATTTTAAAACATTACGATTTGATGCAAAATGAATCTTCGCATGGTGAAAATGTTTTTTTTGTGTAGCATGTATCAGGTCAGAACAATAACAATATTTTTTTAATTGACACAGACAAAACAGACAGTTCCTGTATTAATTACGCAGAAATAGTAGAACTAATAAATTCAGTGCATTGCAGTACAAGAACTTTAAGAAAATAAGTTGTATACAAAACACTTTTGGAAATGTTACCGGGTAATTACTGTTGTTTGCGCAAGTAGTACCAATTAAATACAAAGAAAAGCAAGCTGTGCATCAAGTTGGGAGGTGTTATAACACCACAGTTCTCCAACTACATTATTAGAAGCTGTCAAGTTATCATGAATTTGATGAAGATGTTTAATCGGTGATCGCATTCACAACTGGCTGCAGTTAGCAGGTGTTTATCACACAGCTTTATGGCGACAAGTAGTCATCATATTTGCAAAAGAAGCATATCACCTTACACCTAGAAGTCATTTGGTAAATGTTCGTCTCTGCATTTTAGAGTTAGTTTGGTAGTTTGAGGTGGCCGTGTGTCCCGGAGGCAAGCACAGAAATGGCCCCAAAAGAGTGCACCGTGCAGGGCTGCCGTGTAGGAGCCGTGCTGGCCCCTGTCTGGCACAGTTCCATGGAGGGGATTGTTTGTCCAGTTCACGGTAAAAATGATTTCCCCTTTTCTTCTCAGTGACAGCATCTCAGTCACATTGCACCACATTTCCACATTTGGATTCTGTTTTTAGCGGAAATCATAATGATTCCGTTTACTTCCACGTACCCAGAAGTCGGGCGATAAAAGGTAGACTCCGATTGGCTGTTTCGCTGTGTCTTTTTTATGCTTTGCTGCGGCACCTGAATTAATTTCTCACCGCGCGCATGACAAATGTATGTATGTGTGTATATATATATATATATATATATATATATATATATATATATATATATATATATATATATATATATATATATATTTTATATATATATATATATATATATATATATATATATATATATATATATATATATATATATATATATATATATGTGTAATTATTACTACTACTATGGCTGTTCCTGTCGCATGCGACAAACTGCTTCCTGTTTTAACCTCTTAAGGCCCAAGCTGTTTGTTTACATGATTTTTGTATTTCTCTTTGCTGTTTGGGCTTATTGGACCCTAATTAGAATAAAAACTAAAAAAAATCTTTCTATATGATGTACTTAGTCCGTAAGTAACAAACGTTTACTTCATGTGTAGTGACATGCTAATTTTTATTTTTGCACTTTTTTTTCCAAATTCCATTGTATGTTATACTCTTCTGACACCACCAGATAGTAGTATAAGTGTCCATATGTCGGCATAAGACCCCAATTCAGTAGTGTACACAATTTTGAAAACAAGAGCTAAAAGGTGCTGTCCACGAATGTGGCCACTCAGGCCTTTAGAGGTTAAGGCTCTCTCTATTCAAATAATAAATGATAAATGATAAATGGGTTATACTTGTATAGCGCTTTTCTACCTTCAAGGTACTCAAAGCGCTTTGACAGTATTTCCACATTTGCCCATTCACACACACATTCACACACTGATGGCGGGAGCTGCCATGCAAGGCGCTAACCAGCAGCCATCAGAGGCAAAGGGTGAAGTGTCTTGCCAAAGGACACAACGGACGTGACTAGGAAGGTAGAAGGTGGGAAATGAACCCCAGTAACCAGCAACACTCCGATTGCTGGCACAGCCACTCTACCAACTTCGCCACGCCGTCCCTATAAATAATGACTTGTATGCTTCCTGAGAGACTCTGCATCCATTGTTAATTGCTGCACACCAGTTGGATCTTTCAATTGCAAGAGCCTCCCAGTTGTCAATGTTGATGGAGAAATGTTTAAGACCCCTCTTAAATTCCGTCTTTAAAACGTAGGCGGGGACGTCCTTGTTTGGGCGAAGCATTGGCTAGTTTACCATACAATTAGAGTTTGGGGAGGCAAGCATCATCCATACGATGAATGTGCCCAGCCCATCTGAGATGGCATTGGCAAAGAGTTGTGTACAGGTCGCTGAAGCCTGTTTTTTGTAGTATGAGTGAGTTGGTTACATGGTCCTTCCAACAAACGACCAGTATGGAACGAAAGCAGCGGAAATGAAATGCATTGAGGCGATGTTCGTGCCTGCAGTCCATTACTCAGATACGTACTGTAAAGCAGTGGTCCCCAACCTTTTTGTAGCTGCGGACCGGTCAACGCTTGAAAATGTGTCCCACGGACCGGTGGGGGTTATTTATTTATTTTTTACATAAATAAATACAATCATGTGTGCTTACGGACTGTATACCTGCAGGCTGTATTGATCCATATTGATATAGAATGTATATATTGTGTTTTTTATGTTGATTTCATAAAAAATTATTATTATTATTTTTTTTTAATTCTTGTGCGGCCCGGTACCAATCGGTCCGCGGACCAGTACCGGGCCGCGGCCCGGTGGTTGGGGACCACTGCTGTAAAGTACTAAGTACACAAGTGTGGTATACACGTACTTTGAGGAGCAAGGAAAGATTATTGTTTTGCCAGACACGCTTTGTCAATTCGCCAAAAATTTACAATGCCCTTCCAATGCGCATGTCAAGTTCTGCATCAAGGTTGTTGGTGTTGGAGACTGTGGATCCCAGGTAGGTGATTTTGTCCACTACAGATAGAGCTGCGTTGGATATGGAGATAGCAGGGTTTAGGGTTGCAGGTTGGGCAAGGACAACTGTCTTTTTTAAGCTAATCTGCTAGCCGAGGTCTTGGCATGCAGAGTCAAAAGATGTGCAGAGCAGTTGTAGTTCACCCTCTGAGTGGGTGGCAAAAGCAGCATCATCAGCATAAAGCAGTTAAAGCACCTTGAAATGACTTACTTTGGTTTTAGCCCGCAGTCTAAATAGATTGAAAAGTTTTCCTGAGCTGCGGGTATGTAAGAGGATGCCAAAATATTTGGGGAAAGCGTGACATAGTAGGGCAGAGAAAGATATTCCAAAGAGGGTAGGCGCAAGAACACAACGATGCTTCACCCTACATCTCATCTAGAATTTGTCAGCGCAAGTGCCTTCAAATTGTACCTTTGCCTTCATGCCATTATGGAATTCAGTGATCACCTTCAACAGTTTAGGGGGCAGCCAGGTCTTTGCAGAACAAAGAAGAGTCCAGATCGGCTGACGTAGTCTAAGGCCTTAGTCAAGTCCACAAATAACAAAAACAGAGGTTTTTGTTGTTCAATGCACTTTTCCTCAAAGACAGAACACCATGTCTACTGTGGAACGACCAATATGAAACCCACACTGGCTTTCAGGGAGGATACAGTCTGCAAGGACTCATAGTCGTGGTAGAACAGTTGGAATAAATATCTTTCTGGCAACACTAAACAGAGAAATTCCTCTGTAGTTGTATCAGTCTGCACGGTGTCCTTTGTTCTTATCAATGGTGATGATGTCCGCATCTCGGAACACATCTGGTAGAAATCTATTGTTCCTGCAAGACACAAACCGATGGTGTAAAACAGAGACGAGTGCATCCCCACCTGCTTTGAAAGCCTCAGAATGTAGGCCGTCAGCTCCGGGAGACTTGTTGTTTTTAAAGGCGTTTATGGCAGATTTGACCTCTTAATGGTGATGTCAGCATCCAGGCCAGTCATACGGGGGAGCTCAGGGACAGCAGCAGTTATTGCCAGTGTGTTGGCTATGACAGGCTGGCCATAGAGAATGCTATAATGCTCAGCCTAACGTGTCAGCTGAGATTCCAGATCAGTCAGGAATTCACCAGCCCGGGAAGTGAGTGGAGATGACTTGTTTGGGACTGGGCCTAAAGCTTTTTTCAGGCCTACGAAGACACCTCGAATGTTACCACTGGACGCCCATGACTCAATACGGTCACATAGTTTGTTCCAGTAGTCTTGCATGTAGGGCTGCAACGATTAGTCGACATTGTTGACAAATGTTGACAGTAAAATTTGTCGGCGACAATTATATTTGTTAACATTAATCGTGACATCATCACTTGTGTTTTTCTGGGTGGAAGTGGGTCACTCGCTAAAACAACAGCAGTGATAACATGTAAAGTTTGAGGATATTTCCTCTTATTCTTGTTAAAAACACGTATACCTTGCTCATTTTGCAAAGCAGAGCCTGTTTTTTTGGCAGTATAACTGTGATACCCGAGCATTTAAAGCGGAATCATGATGTCGGACATTTGGAGGGAGGATGCGGTCTTAACCTCGGTAAGAGTGTTAGCTTCTACCGTGCTAGCTAGCTAACAAGAGTGAGACAATGTTTTGTGAAAAATAACTATAATTTTAGTCAAAGTCAGCCAGCTAAACTTTGTCTACATCAATTCAAGTACTTTTTAAAGCAGTGTCAATTGGCAATCACGGAAAAAAAAAAGGCACGTCAACAATTGCAATGTACGAGACACTGGCAGGCAGATTGGAGTGTGCCATAAGATATTTAAAGAAATACAAATGTATATAAAAAAATAAATATTCCGTGAAGTAACAACATCAAATATTAAAAGTACAAAACCCAATACAGTACCAAAAATTTACACTTAGATAAAAATACACAAAAGAACATTTGGCCTTTAAGTAGTACACTTCTCTGTGTGACGGCACCGGGGAGAAGGAGACGGCACTGAGGCTGGGAGAGCGTTAGCCTGGGGCGTATTTATTAAAAAAAAGGAAATATATATATATATATATATATATATATATATATATATATATATATATATATATATATATATATATATATATATATATATATATATATAATTTATACAATATATTATATAATATTATATGATATATTATATTATATTATATATAGCAATATATGTATATATCAAATATGATGTGTATGTAATCAAAAGGAAATGGGAGTCAGACTATGTGTAGAATTTAACTGGAGGGTTTTACCGTAAGTGTTGGAGGTGCGTGTTGATAGGAGCGGTGCTGTCAGACAGGGGCAAGGCAGGCAGGGTTATCCAGGGGCGGAAGCGTGGTCGAGAGGCAGGAGCGAGTCGTCGTAGTCCGGGGGAGAGCGAGGAGTCGAGAACCAGGAAGCACGAGGAAGACCGGGAAGATCCAGGAGCACACGACACACAGCGTGACTCGGTGACGCACACAGGGAGCTGCGGGGTGAGGGAGGACATGACACTTAACGCAGGGGAAAAAACACAGAGATCAGGATCAAAAAGGCAACTAGGAAGCTGGAGACGAGCTTACGGTACGATGTAGAGATTGCTACGTTCTGGCAAAGGATCTCTGGTGGCGGTTGTTTAAGTAGTCGTCCCTCTCATCAGTGCCGGGTGTGTTGATTGAAGATGGAACGCAGCTGCCTGCAGCAGCTTGAGTGACGCATGCGCGAGCGTGCTTGGAGGTGCGCTCAGCGCGGCTCCCAGATGATTGCGCACTGGTGTGCGTGTGGGCCGTGACTGTACCCCCCACCTTATGCGAGACTCCAGATGAGCTATGGGGTCCATCCGGGTTGGCATGGTAAAAATCTTCTAGAAGAGAGGAGTCGGCGAGGTAGGAGGCCGGCACCCAGGATCGGTCCTTCCCAGTCGACCAGGTAGACCAACCCTCTACCCTGCCGACGAACCCTGAGGATCTCCTTCACTGTCCAAACCCGATCACTGCTCTTGAGGACCCTGGGAGGAGGGGGAGCAGGGGTGGGGGGTGAGAGAGGGCTGATAGACACAGGCTTGATTTGTGACACGTGAAAACTTGGGTGGATCTTCATGGAAGATGGGAGAGAGCGACGAACGGCAGCAGGGTTGACAATGGCGTTGATGGGGAAAGGTCCCACGTAGCGGGGTGCCAATTTAGAGGACTGTACCTTGAGGTAGAGGTCCTTGGCCCGTAACATCACCTGCTGCCCGGGCTGATAGGAGGGTGCCGGGATGCGGTGCCGGTCGGCGTTGCGGCGCATCCTGTCCGATGTCTTCACTAAGGCAGCCCGAGCAGTCCTCCAAATGGTCTGGCAGCGTTTAAGGTGGGCCTGGGTGGAGGGTACCGCTGCCTCGACCTCTTGCTGCAAAAACATGGGTGGTTGGTAGCCTAGAGAACATTCGAAAGGGGACCTACCTGTGGCGGAACTGGTCATGGAGTTAAAGGCATACTCCACCCAGGGTGGAGTATTTGCTCCAGTGAGAGGGTTGGCGGGCGGCGACGCAGCGGAGCATTGTCTCTAACCCCTGGTTGGCTCTCTGTAAGCAAATTTTGAGCAAACAAATGACCTGCATCTAAAAACGTTCCTGGATGCAATTCTGACAATAAAATTGTAAAGGTGTACAATTATTGTTTTCTTTTGTTTTTTTTAGCTAATTTTAATTAAACAAGCGATTGTGATTAATCATAATTAATCCAAATTCCAAAAGTGTCATGTTGGCATTTGTTGATGTGACGTGCGATTGAAGATTGAAGTGGCTTGAGTCATAATCCAATATATAAAACACGTTGTTGTTCAGTCATAATTTATCTGATTTTGAATATGTTTTTTTGTTTTTTTTTAATGTAGCAAGTTGCTACGTCACTTATTTGGGATTATTTGCTTGTAGTTTGCGGTGGTTCCAGGGTTCGCCTTCTTTGTTGTCATGAATCCATTTAGTGCTTCCAGCTTTGTTGGACACTTTTGGTATGTCTTAAAAGAGGGAAATTCTTAAGGGGGAATCATAAATTTAGTTTTTACATTTTTCAAAAAGATGTCACTTTTAAACATCAACTTTTGCTATGATATCGTTATCGTGTCCAAGGACACAAGCATGAGGTGGCAGGTTGGTTTGATGAATTTTTTAACAAGAAATGTCAGCACATATGGAGCAGCATGACACATCAAGAGGCACAAGTAAGAAAGGAGGCTAGAAGAGCACAGACAGGGATAACATAAAACTCACCATGGGATGTGGAAACAGGAACGCACCTAGAAAGAAAAATACTACAGGAAATTGGAAAACAGTTAAAGAAGATGCAATGGAAAGCATTCAACTCTTGCAGTCAGGCCCAAAATGGTTTGTCGTACCACATGCAAATTTTGATTTCAAATGTCAATACAAATATTTTTTTTCCACAATGATGTCTCTTTTCCATCACGTTATCTTCTGGGAGACACCTGAGTCATTTTCCAATTACGAACAAAACTTGCTGGTTGAATAAAAGTAACTATGCCAGGGGTATGATTAATTGTGTGCTTGACTATAGGTAACAAGATTCCAAGGAAGAGTAAACAACCGGAAACTAGCTTTAGCCCCAGTTGAGCCTAATAGAACCATGAAAGAAAAATGATCAACAGGTGCACTTGACTGCTCTCTCTAACAGGTGTCCAAATAATGCACTCAGTGACATACAGTAAATCATGGCACAAACTTAGAATCGACTTACCAAAATTTGGATCTGGCTCCTCCACATCGAGAGGAGCCAGATAAGGTGTTTAGGGCATGTCCGACCGGTAGAGGCCACGGGGAAGACCCAGGACACGTTGGGAAGACTATGTCTCCCGGCTGGCCTGGGAACGCCTCGGGATCCCCCGGGAAGAGCTGGACGAAGTGGCTAGGGAGAGGAAAGTCTGGGCTTCCCTGCTTAGGCTGCTGCCCCCGCGACCCGACCTCGGATAAGCGGAAGACGATGGCTGGATGGATGGATGGATCATGACCATACCCCTTCCCTACAAGGAACGGATTCCAGGCGTTGCTCGACATGCCCTAAATAAGACATGAGATATGGACATGATATAACATCTGGACAGCACAGTTATTATAATCAGCTAATCTTTAAAGTTACATTAAACAGTACGATTTTATTATTACTCAAATAACATTTACCAACAGATGGGGGACACTTTTCTGCCAGCTGGTTTCTTAAAGTGATGTTAGTTGACCTATCCATCCATCCAATTTTTACCACTTGTCCCTCTCGGGGTTGCGGAGGGCGCTGGAGCCTATCCCTAAAGGTATAACTGAGTAATAAGCTATACTACACACCAGTGGCGGGCCGTGCGTTTCCCACCTAGGCCTTCAATGATGTCCGACTTCAATGATTACCTCTCAAAATACCATAATTGATGTCGCCACATGACCATTGCTGGAGAAATACTATACAGGAACACATTTACTGGGCATTGAACAACAACAGTGTACAAAATGGGCTATTCTCCTGCGTATTTGAAAATCAATAAACTCGCATCAGCAATGAAAACATATCTGATGGGCTACTGTCAAAACTTAAAAGGGTCTTTAAAATTATATTTCCAAAAAGTTTTATTTAATGAGTCCACACTAACAAGACGGCCACACTTTGGCCGACACAATAAACATGTCTCAAGCCACTTTTTCATGACAGAAAAACAAGATTATATTTGTCATTTTAGTTTGTTATTATGGATTTGATATTAACACAATAAATCATAAAAATATATTAAAATTAAAAATAATTAATAAAATGTTTGCACTCACCAAAATGGCTGTGTCCCCCAAAATACTTATTTCAACACAAAATCCATTCTCCTTTCTTTCCTCAAAAAGACCTCAATGACTTGGTTGTACAGTTTGTCTGTGTTTCAGTTCCAACAATAAATAGTTTTCTATTGACATGGAGGCCAATGCTGAAAGCCGCGTCTGTCCAGTCGTGTTTCTTGCGTATGTTTTAATTCGCTTTAAGGCTGAGAATGACCGCTCAACAGAAGCAGTGGACACAGGGATTGTCACAGCCAAACAAGCCAGTACGTAAAGCTGTCCCATACTCTCACTCAGTTCTTTCATCCTAAGAAAATCAAGGAGATCGACTGGACTTTAAGCAGCCATGGCATACATTAATCATTTCTGTATTTAGTCTGGGCAGGTCGTCGAACAGTGTGCCGTGACTTTGTGTTTAGCTGGAAAAGGCTGTTTGTGGAAACTTTCTCCGGTATGTCTCGAAGTGCTGGGGGTTGAGAAGGGAGAGAAACAATAATGTTTCATGGTCTAGAAATCAATTCCGTATCTGGCAGAGAATGTTGTTCAGAATGTTGCTGTGGAGTTGTTGGTAGTGTGCGCGGAGGTCGTCTGTGCGCGCTTGGACCACCTGAGATGCTGATGTTGCAAACAAAAGGCATTCCTAGCAGAACAATTTGCAGCGTTCATCAGAAGCCGTAAGGCAGGTGCACCGCTCGTAGTTACTTGGCGGGAAGTGGCGAACAAACCCCTTCCCCGCCTGCGACAGGTTAGCTAGCTCGCGCGTCGGCCGTCCTCCTCTCACGAGATCTAGTTAGTCTAGAAAACGGCCTTGAAAGTATATCTGCAACCAAATCAACTTGTTGCCCTCCTTCGGCCATAGTGGGTTATAAAAGTAGCTATATTATATTAATCTCATATTCATCAAAAATATGTAAAAATGCTGCTTATAAAACACTTAAAAGTAGGGATGTCCGATAATGGCTTTTTGCCGATATCCGATATTCCGATATTGTCCAACTCTTTCATTACCGATACCGATATCAACCGATACCGATATATACAGTCGTGGAATTAACACATTATTATGCCTAATTTGGACAACCAGGTATGGTAAAGATAAGGTCCTTTTTAAAAAAAATTATAAAATAAAATAAGTTAAAATCATTTTCTTGAATAAAAAGGAAAGTCAAATAATATAAAAACAGTTACATAGAAACTAGTAATTAATGAAAATTAGTAAAATTAACTGTTAAAGGTTAGTACTATTAGTGGACCAGCAGCACGCACAATCATGTGCGCTTACGGACTGTATCCCTTGCAGACTGTATTGATATATAATGTAAGAACCAGAATATTAATAACAGAAATAAACAACCCTTTTGTGTGAATGAGTGTAAATGAGGGAGGGAGGTTTTTTGGGTTGGTGCACTAATTGTAAGTGTATCTTGTGTTTTTTTATGTTGATTTAATAAATAAATAAAAATTAAAACATTAAAAAAAACGATACCAATAATAAAAAAAACGATACCGATCATTTCCGATATTACATTTTAAAGCATGTATCAGCCGATAATATCGGCAGGACGATATTATCGGACATCTCTACTTAAAAGCAGACAAAGTATGAATTAGCACAGTAGCTAACGACAGTACTGCCCTGCTGACTGAATGACCGTGGAAATCGATAAACCCGCACACGATAGATGTGCTGCCTGGAACAAAATGGCTGTGCTGCAGGAACACAATGGGTGGAAGAAACAGTCATACACTGAGACAAGGTTTGTACAACAAACCATATTTTAATCTGTCTGCGGTTTGTTCATTGACAAGTCCTCTATTTTTATTTCAGTTTAATCTGTAGATGAGGGCCTTGCATAACACCTAAACACGCAGACAAAAGTATCTTGCTGTTTAAGGAGTTCCTACTGTACTTAACACGGCCTTAAAAAGGACAAAGCCTTAATCAACGATAATTTGGCTGCAGAACCCAGTTGGTCTTCTCAGGTCTTTAGTGCTGTGATTGGACATGTAGCGCTAAAAACCTTTGTGCATCTGAATGTGCGAGCCAACTCATTTTCCTAATTGTGTCGGTTTTGCACTTCCCACTGAGTACACAATTGTATGAGTCACGAGCTAAACTGATGTTCAGCCTCCAACATGAACGCTTCATTTATCTCCAACCAGCACAATCTGGTTTTCACAACCCGCTGGTTCTCCACAACCTCAACATCCACAATATTGTTGTTACTGTCCGCTTATATTAACTCAGGAGATCATTAGCTCTCCAAAACAATTTTATTGGAAGAGTAATCACAAGAGAGAAAGGGCTTAATGACAGTTAGTGTCAATTCAATTCACTGTGGACTTTGTGAGAATTGGTTAACATTTAAAATAAGTCACAAGTGTCATTCGCTTAAAGCACATTTTATGGGGCTATTTAAATGCAATTTCAGTCCACTATGTGTGATTACGTGCAACACCAAATGTGGCAGTAAGAAGCTAACAGCATCTCATAAAAGCCACATTATGCAACGCTAGTGTTGTCATCTGTGGTTCATATGTATGCTAATAATGCGATTTGTGTAATAATGGAATAATGTAATTTGGAGGAAAAGTGTAAATTGTTATGAAAACATGTGATTAGGAAAATTGTTACACAGAGCTACAGTATTAGTTTTTGTTATTTTTATCATGAGAACTACAACAGGGAATGCATTTTGTACTGTGGCTTCCCTAATAGAGTTTTACACATAGTGGCAAAATCCAGTTATTTTGTGGAAAAGGAATGTGTCTTATTATTTCCCTGCATAGAAAATAGTAGAAAAGAATAAGCCTTTTTTTTGGTACCACAATGGGGAATGGGGACAATCACCGTAGCAATGTGTACAATAAAATCACACAAGATCAAGAGTATTTCAAAATCAAATCAATATATATCCATGTATACATTCACGGATGGACTTTTTTTTCTCAATAACTATAGTACATGTGTGCTTTTAGATTTTTGAACTCTCACCTGCACGAGGTAATTGTCTACATATGATGTAAATCATGCCTCTCATCTGGATATTAGGAGGATTTAGCCATACATCTAGAAGTTGTTCATTTGTGACATTCAACGTATGGAGACAAACAACACACTACCGAAGACTGTGTCTGCAGGGAGACTTTTCCTTGTTCAGCTTTCGTGTGCATCATGATTAATGCTTCTTATAAAAGGGAATATATAGACATCCTATCAGTCGTCATCACAGTGAGAGCAGTCACTGTGCAGTAATCGATCGTTTTATTATGTTTTTAGTTTGTATTTCTTGTTTAGCACTTAGCAATACTGCAACATTAGCTTCTAAAACTTGTAGCTCATCCTTCTTATATTCAGGATCAACAATATAAGTTATTGGATCATACTTTTCCCAAAGTAATCGTCCTTGGCTCTCACAAAGACTGCATGATTGTTGTTGGTGGGGAAGGGATCTGCGGTCCCTACTTCTACATCACGCGATGACGTGTCTGGCTAGCTCATTATATCTCAAAACGGCTTGAGAATCTCTGTGAGATTGTTGTTATTTTGATCATAACTATTTACTCGCAAAATGTGTAAGTCTTTCGATGATATACATCAGGTATATATAAAAATAGCTTCAATATAGAGGCAACTTGTTTTTCCACTCAACTTGTACTTAAAGGGCTTGACAGGAGTCGTTAGAGAAGACAATCTCGAACGTTAAAAGAAGCTAATGTAATGAGTTTGTTTAAACTGAGCTGACTCAACGCTAAGCTACTGACTGTGATATATTTAATTCCATACATACTAAATGTGTTTTTGGTGGGAACAGTTTGCTGCTTTTTCCTGCTGCCATTTTTAAGCGAATGTAGCATACCAGAGTTTTTATAGCGAGAAAGGAGGACTGAAACACACGATGTTGCCGTTTTTAAGTTAAAGTTAAAGTATCAATGATAGTCACACACACACTAGGTGTGGTGAAATTTGTCCTCTGCATCTGACCCATCCCTTTGTTCACCCCCTGGGAGGTGAGGGGAGCAGTGAGCAACAGCGGTGGCCAAGCTCGGGAATAATTTTGGGTGATTTAACCCCCAATTCCAACCCCTTGATGCTGAGTGCCAAGCAGGGAGGTAATGGGTCCCATTTTTATAGGGTTTGAACTCACGACCTACCGATCTCAGGGCGCACACTCTAACCACAAGGCCACCGAGCAATTTTTAATCACATCCCTAACCATGACTATGGGTCATCTCGCTCAAATATTTTCAGAAGACCAATTGGAAATAGAAGGTGTTATAACTTTTTTTTAATTTTTTTTATCTATTGGCCTCTTTAAACTCATTTTGTGGATGTTTTCGGTAGTGTATGGCTGTCGAAGTGTGCACTTGTGTCTATTTTGTGGAAGTATAGCTGATTGGAAGGTTCACTCTGTATATTTTAAAATGTTCACTGCAACTTTTCTGTTTGCCCTACTAAGTGCAGAAGGCCTTGAGAAACAAGTGCATAGCATTCAAAAAGTTCAGATGAGGATTAATAAAAGGAGGAAAGCCTGAGTCCACAGGAAATGGAAAGAAAAAGGTTGGTTTGGGAATGACTGAGAAGTATAGTGGGATAAGGCCGATTAGAGCGCAGAGAAGCTCACAATTTACCCTCAGTAATATTTAATCTGAAGTATGTTGTTGGTAAAATCCATCAGAAAGCTTCTGGCAGGTGCAAACTGTTACAAGTGAATGGCTTTTGCTCCCCTGTCCCCCCCATTAATCATACTAGTCATGTGCATAATTCCCCCTCAGCATTAAACCATTAATAACATGTGGTTTGTGGTCTATTTTCTCTCGCACCTGGATCCATTTTAGAGTGTCAAAAACAAGGAAGGGTTGCTTTCGCTGTCCGAGGAATAACGTTTTCTAATTGCTTTCTGTCAGCATTATGATGAAATACCTAGGTCATAAAAGCCTTTTTCCTCCAGGGATTGGGAATCTGGTTTGATTCATGTAAATAGTATGCTTCGGTGAAGACATTGCAGCCTTTTATGTTTTCCCTTTGAAAAACAGTGATTTATAAACAAACAAACAATGTTTTACTTATCACTGTATCTTGGGGTGTCAAAAGCTAATCCATTAGGGGTAATAATACATATAAGCAGTGGCGTCAAAGTGCGGGGGGTTAGTCAGGATGATGTCCGGGGGCCCAAAGGCCATTTAAATATCTAATTTATGAAAACATGTTGACAATAAAATAGGTATGGTTGTCAAAGTCAAATTTTAAGGCTGCTTAAATCAAATTTAGAATGTTTAAGACAACCTACACCCCCCTTCAAAAATGCAAAATGGTTCGTTCCACCTGGATAGCGGCAAAGCAAGCATCGAACACTCCACTGCACACAGACATATTCAAAGCTCACTTTTTAAGCATAAACTCACATCATAAGCCTTTTTGAACAACGATGAGGTAATGGAAAAAAGGTAAAAAATATATACTGTATATTTGTGGCAGCATTGGAGAAAGTTATGTCTGAATTTCCATTTGACATTTCATTGCACATAACTGTGCTGGGTTCAAGGATTCTTGATTAAAGTTACAGACAGGGGAGTCGCTAGTTTTCAAAGACAGGGGGAGATCTCACTCCCAGGAGATGCACTCATAATAATATAATCATCCTAAGAATTATACCCCGCCTTCTGCCCAAATGCAGATTAGATAGGCTCCAGCCACCTCAGCGACCCTGAGAGGGACAATCGGTAGAAAATGGATGGATCCTAAGAATTATGTATTATTCCTATTAGTATTATCCACTGATGATATGTCTATCAGCAAATCTCTACCTACATTGCAACGTAAACAATGACTTCACAGATTTATAATCTCATTTAGAGTGAATAATGACAGGTTATATGTTTATTACAATTTATATTTTGGCCACTTTATATTGAATTTGTCTGCATGTTTTCTGAAAAAAAACAAAAGACACAATCTAACCAATTTATTTCGGGGGGGTTATCCAGATATGTTCTAGATATGTTAATCCTATCTTTAAAAAGTCAAAAACGTTTATTTTTTATTTTTACATGTGTTGTATCAACCAATCTATGCAATGATTTAGTTTTTTAGTGCATGTAGACATACAAATCGTGTACGTGTACGGGGTGATGATGTTGGGTTTTGGGTGGGATGGTGGGCGCATTAGAAGTCTTGTGTATGGGGGCACATGTGGTGCTACGCCTCATGCATGTAAGTGTATGTTTAGGCTGGAGCATCTGTCATGGGTTTTATTCATTGTTTAACAGTGACAATTCTGTTATGATTCTGATATTGACATTATTACTCGATTAATTGAAAACCATATACATTTTTAAGTACAGCTGTCATTTACAAACAAGTTGAAAAACAAACGGCACACTTTATTAAAAAATGTAACTTTACAAATTATTATCCAAACATTCAAGACTGCCGTAGTAGTATTATAATTTATTTTTCCTTCTATGACCAAGGACCGATACTACAGTATGGGTCTTTTTGACCATATAACATTTAGATTGCCCATTCATTTGTGATATGTAACAGGTTAAGAAGTTCAATAAATGATATTTATGACTACTGGCTTTACATTCTATACAAATGGTGGATCTGTTCGACACAGTTTACAGGGTTCAAGTGTGGTGTGAATTATCTCTGGTAACACAGCATGCAGTTCAAAAACATACTTGTAATAATGTTTAGTTGTCTGCCTGTATCCATTTGCCTTTGTGTCCTTGGATTTGTCACTACATTTATATTCCGATAATTTAGTGTTTCTTTGTTGAAGGGGAACTGCACTTTTTATTATGATTTTAAAGATGATAAAAAACGCTTGCAAGATGCGGCTAATGGGAGTCACCGTTTTAGCCCCCACAGCCCTCTAAGACAACTGCAAAACCCCCCATCAACATTTTGTATACACACTGCAAGTTTATATATAATGTAGTAACAGACACGTTCATATTCAATATTTACCGTATTTTGATCATTTTAATCAATGTCTGACTTCTTCCGCTCATTGATTTCCGTCTCCATAGCAGCACACGTGTGTTCCTACTTCCGGATACAAAACGGTTGTGTGTCTTCTAATCATGGCAGATTTGGTAACAAACAACGAAGACAACAGTTTTTGGACAAATGAGGATTCACAACCTTATCTTTTTGAATCTGAATACATGGAGGATGAACTGCTGCTTCTAGAAGCGAGCACGAAGAACAGGGTGAAACGTTGGAGCAGACGGAAGCCGATGGAGTGAGCTGCAAATGTGGAATTTGGAGACAAGCTATTTCAACATAAATGGTGTGCTTACCCCAAATAAACCAGAAAAAACGTCCCCGGCCAGCTGGATCAAAGAGACAACTGTCCATCGAGTGAGTCGCACTTTAATATGATCATGCAGCACATCATGCGTGTTTTTACAACTACGGTACATACGCTGTCTGGCTAGCTGTGTACAAACAAAACAAAATGAAAGCATTTTTAAACTGATTTAGAGGTAGAACTGATTGCTCCCATTAGCTGCATTGCTAGCTACCTTGAACGAGCCGATTTTTACATGTTAGAATGCAAAAAAGAAAAAACTTTTGTCTTTGTGTCTCTCGTAATGATTGTGATCGATAGGCAAAATTCTCCAAAAAAGTGCAGTTCCTCAGGTGGCTTTAGAGGTCAATCCTTGATCCTTAGTCTTTATTGCAGTGGGAGCATCTGTGAATAGTTGACTGGGTAGTGGTGGTAATGTGAAGAGCTGTTTTGGTGGCTAAAAGTTACTTTCTTTGTTGTCAATTGGTTTCTGCAGAACGATGAAATTCCTTTTCCAGGTGGGCTCTGCCTTCTTTGACCATCCTGTTCCACTTTTCTCTCTGGAGGGCAACCTGCTCCCAGTTGTTGATGATGTAGCGGCACTTCCTCAGGCGCGCTTTGATGTTGTCTTTGTAATGCTTCTTCTGCCCTCCTTGGGTCCGTTCTCCCGCCTTCAGTCGTCCATATAGCATTTGTTTGGGGAGGCGTATGATATGACCTGTCCATCACAGCTGATGCCAGAGGATAGTTGTGGTGATGCTGGGGATGTTGGCTTCCTTCAGATTGCTGACGTTGGTTTGCCTATCTTCCCAACTGATTTTGAGCATCATGCAGATACAGCGCTGGTGGTACTGCTCCAGGGCCTTGAGATGTCTGCTGTAGGTAGTCAGGCAATCAGCCCTGTGGGGCAGAGTGGGCAGAACTACAGCTTGGTAACAAGGAGTTTTGTCTTTACCTGGATGTCCTGATTTTCAAAAACATCCTGCACTGGATCACCCTATGATGGCTCGCTGGATCAATGACAGCTCTCGTGGAAAAAGGCTGCCAAGGTAGGCGAATTGATCAACATTTTCCAGGATTTTGTCTCCCACATACATTGTAGCGTGTTGATAGGGTGTATCAGGAGCTGGTTGGTATAGGATCTGAGTTTTGTTGATGTTAATGTCAACCCCCAGGAGTCGGTAAGCTCTGGCAAAATCATCCAAGATGTTCTGAAGGTCCACTTCAGAATGAGTGACTATAGCATTGTCATCTGCATACTGGAGCTCTGCAATGACTGAATATAGACCGCAGTCACATTTGAAATGATGCGATTCCAATCAGACTTGGAGTATCTCCTGATGTGGCCCAAATTTGATGCGAAAAGATTTGAAGCACTTTGGAGCGTTAAGACTAGCAACAAAATATCCGATCTATGCCCCTTAAGGGCAGAAAAATGTTATTTAGTGTGTAGTATAAAGGGGTCCAACGAAACAGCCCTGCCTTACACCAGTGACAACATTGAAGAGAGCTGTTTCAGACCCGCCATTGACAACTACAGTTGCGTTCATGTCATCATGCGACAGACGCAATATCTTCAGAAACTTGTCCGGGCATCGGATCTTGTCAAGAGAGAGCAGTTATGTTCACACAGTCAAAGGCCTTGTTTGAGGTCAATGAATGCCATGTACAACGATAGGTGTACAACATTTCTTTTGCAGTTGATGCGCTGCTAAGATCATGTTGGAGGTTCCCTTTGCAGGGCGAAAGCTGCACTGCTACTCTAGGATCATCACTTCTGACAATGGCAGCAACCGGGTGGCCAACATGCATGCTGGTATTTTCCCTGTTGTGGACAGGAGGAAAATGCCTCTGTAGTTGCCACGGTCCACCTTATCTCCCTTCTTGAAGAGAGTGACAATTAAAGTGTCCCTTAGTTCAGATGGGATTTCCTCCTTATTCCAGATTTTACCAAAGAAACATATGTGGCAAAGGAGTTTTGGTCTGCCTTGCTTCATGATGGGTCGCTGAGGAATCTGATTGATGGTTTCCATCTCAACTGTGGTGTATCAATGCAGGAGGTCTTGGAAATGTTTTCGTTATCTGGAGCTGATACATATGTCGTCCTTCAGCAATGTTTGTCCATCTTTAGAGCGGAGAAGATTTAGGCCTCGAGAGATGGGCCCATAAACGGCATCGGTGGCATTAAATGAACTCCCGGTGTCCCCAGACTCTACAAGCCTCTGGATTTCCAAGGTCTTCTCAACCCACCACTGGTTTTTCAGCTCTCTCACTCTGCTATGGACAAATGCCTTTGCTTTTGCGTGGGCCTGCCTTTTGTTCCTGCAGTTGATGTCATTCTGCCAAGAACAAAAGGCTTTCTTTTTGGTATCGATTAGGTGTTTCCTGGTGTTTTCTGGTCTTGCAGCCAATGGTAATACCTTAAAAAAAAAAAAAGTATCTCTATTTGATTACTGGAGGCACTGTCCATAAGTGTTCTAAAGTCCCAAAGATCATTGTGTTTGTTTTTCATTTCTGTTTTGACCGCTCTGAGGTGAACCCACTGGATGCAATATTCCAGTCAGGTTGTCGAAAGCATGCTAATTTTAGGGCACCTTTTTCTAGTCGCTTCCCCACTTAGGTTGAGCAGAGAAGATCCTTAATAGGGATGCTTAGATAGAGCTCCCTTTGCCGTGGTCCGGGAGTAAGGCAACTGAAACAAGCACCCACAGCCTAGGTGCCAGTGCTTGGCTAGGAGCTCCCAGACTTCACTGTCCTGCTTCCGTCACCATTTTCAATAGGACTTCAAGGGTGTTGGGTAATAGTGGGTCCTTCAGAATAACGCCTGTTCGTGGAATCTTTTAAAGTGGGGAGAATGATGCACAGGCAGACACCACACTGTGCTTGGCAAAGATGATTCAATGGCATGGAGACAAAGACATTTGGGGGCATGTTTTTGTTGCAGCCTTCTTCCGCCTTTGTGACCGTTGTCGAGCTTATTTGCCACCATCATCCGTCCACTCCGCTACTGGAAGTCTTCATTTTTTGGATTGCTTTTTGTCTGGAACTTCGCCCTTGACCTTACTGCCATGATCAAACCTACTAGGAGCTAAAACTCCGGACGGCATCACTCTTAGGTTCATCAAAACCTGCAAGGCTTTCCACTACGGCAAGGTGGAGATCCAAGGAGAACAATTAACATAATTAAAAAGGTATTTACATACCATACAACAACTCAATTTTAATCTCTCTCTCAAAGGAACCTGTTTGAGCCCTAATTAAGTTTGTGATTTTAAAGGCAGAGATAGTGCCGTGTTAGTAATGAAAGATTAGTTTGCATGCAGGAATCCTGCATCTTGTACAATCATGAATCTGTCAACAGGTAATTAATTGCCTCTGAAAGTAGATGATGCAGTTGAGGATCGTGAGAAACTGAGAGTTCTAGTGAAAATAAATTAAATATAAAACAAAGTATTTAATCAAATCAGCTATTGAGTAAAATTAGCTGGAGCAGAACAGACTGTGTCAGATTTTTTATGGCAGATATTTTAGATGTAGGCCACAGCAATATAATCCGCTGATATCAGGCCGACATCTGATATCAATACTGGATCAGGACACCCCTGGTAAATAATGTGCAAATACAATTCAAATGTTCGTAATAATAATTAATGCAAAACGATAATTTTAAATATGGAGAGATATTCAAGATAAATACTAAAGTAAAAACAGATGTATAATAAATATAATAATGCTCTAAATTATCCCAGGCACGGTGGACCAGAGATTAGTGCGTGTGCCTTACAATACGAAGGTCCTGGGTACAATCCCCGGGCTCGGGGTCTTTCTGTGTGGAGTTTGCATGTTCTCCCGGTGACTGCGTGGGTTCCCTCCAGGTACTCCGGCTTCTTCCCACTTCCAAAGACATACACCTGGGGAAAGGTTCATTAGCAACACTAAATTGTCCCTAATGTGTGAATGTGTGTGTGAATAATAATAATAATAATACATTTTATTTCTAAGGCGCCTTTCTGGGCACTCAAGGACACCGTACAAAATCAAAACAATAAAATTAAATTGGATGAAAAACAACAACAACAACAACAAAGATAGAGAACAAAAGATAATTACAATGAATAAGCAGTCAGGAATAGGTGTGTTTTGAGTCTTGATTTGAAAAGGGATATTGAATCTAAGTTACGAAGGTCTGGTGGTAAAGAGTTCCAAAGATGTGGGGCAGAGCGGCTGAAAGCTCGGGCACCCATGGTGGACAGTTTAAATAAAGGGACAGTGAGATGGATGGATGAAGAGGATCTTAGGGAATGTGAGGGCGTGGCGACATGGATCAGGTCAGAGAGATATGATGGAGAGAGGTTATGGATGGCTTTGACAGTGAGGAAAATTATTTTAAAGTGGCTACGATGTTTGATGGGTAGCCAGTGGAGTTGCTGCATAACAGGGGTGATGTGCTGGATTGAAGGGGTTCTGGTGATTATCCAGGCTGCAGAGTACAGGAGAGAGTTGCAGTAGTCCAGGCGAGAGGTGACCAGGCTATGGACTAGTATGGCAGCAGTATGTGGGGTAAGGGATGGGCGAAGACGATTAATGTTCCGAAAATGAAAGTAAGCAGACCGGGTAATGCTGTTTATGTGGGCTTGAAAGGAAAGTGTGCTGTCGAGGATGACACCCAGACTCTTGACATGGGAGGAGGGTGAGACAGAGGAATTGCAGAGAGTAATGGACAGGCTGTTGGTTTTGACGAGAATGGTTTTTGTACCGACAAGTAAGATTTCGGTTTTATTACTATTGAGTTGAAGGAAATTGGATGAGAACCACTGCTTGAGTTCACTGAGGCAGTCTGTAAGAGAGGAAGGAGGAAGAGAGGCAGTTGGTTTGGTTGAGATGTAGAGCTGGGTGTCATTCGCATAACAGTGAAAATGTATTTTAAATTTACGAAAATATTGCCCAGGGGAAGAATGTAAATGATAAAAAGCAGGGGAACAAGAACAGAGCCCTGGGGGACACCAGAGGAAACGGGAGACGGAGGGAATTTGAATGAACGTAGTTGAACAAACTGAGTGCGGTCGGAGAGATATGATCTAAACCAGTGAAGGGGTGTGCTTGTGATGCCAATACTGTGCAATCTATGGAGGAGGACAGTGTGTGAAATGGTGTCAAAGACTGCAGTGAGATCTAAGAGGATTAGGATAGTGAGAAGACCAGAATCAGCTGCTAGGAGGAGATCTTTTGTGATTTTTACTAGTGCTGTTTCAGTGCTGTGCAGGGGGCGGAAATAATGTGGTCTGTCTATCTGTGTTGGCCCTGCGATGAGGTGGCGACTTGTCCGAATGCAACTGGGATAGGCTCCAGCGCCCCCCGCCACCCCGGGAGGGACAACTTGTACACAATGGATGGATACATGGATAGTAAATTAATCCATAACCTATTTATAAGGATCAATGAATAACGTTAAATTAAATCCAAACACTTAATGTTTGACTTTGTAAGGGTCAGATTACCAAAATAGACTATCTGACTGGAAACCAGATGCCTCTTGCATTAAAACACTTTTATCAATTGATCATTGCCACAGGCTTTCTAGGTGTGTGCCAGTCTTTAGCCAGTCTATTTGTCAGGGGGTGAAACTGAGATCTTGAACTGCAAAATGTAGACATTGAAAATCTTCGAAGAGCCTATGTTTCGATTAAAGAATTGACAACAATCCGGTGATGGCTCCACAACCATCTAATCTTGCCTTATGAGGAATTGTCATTAAAAGAAGTAAAGACCATGGCGATGATTACACACATCAGAATGGATCCTTTGGGAAGCTGCTATATTGGAATGAAAGACAGACGGAGGGATCTTGGGATTCTGACACTAATGGCTGAGCAATTCACAACATTAAATATGCAGCGAAGAAGACGATGCCAAAGGGAGGGGCCACTAAAAGGAGACAAATCAATGTTATAGGAGCTGAAATTAGTAAACATATATTAAAGTATATGAGTTTAATAAAAGTGTACCTATTTATTACAAAGTGGCAGAACATTGTAGAAAGATAGATCGATTGATTTTTTTTCATCCCACAATGGGGAAATTGTAAGGTTGCAGTGCAGGTACAGTAACAAGTAAAACTTAATGAAATATTTACAATTTAGTAATAAAAAATACATATTGCGCACTAACGATTGCTCTCTGTGATGGAGTAAAATAAAACAAAAAACACTATGTAATTGTTAGATGTATATGTGCATGTTTTGTCGTTTTGTAACCTAAATGTGTAGTATTATTTTGAAGTCTAAAGAAGCTTTTATTTTGAAGTGACGTATTCCAGAAGTGTTGTTTCGCTGCTATCACACTGTGTGGCACCTGACACATGGAATGGAAGAAAACAGAAACTTTCCAGCCAAGCTATTAGCTGACTAATTCCTTCATATATAGCAAGCAGCCAACAAGGTAATTTACTTTTCTGTTACATGTATCTTCATTTTATCACAATATTTTATGCTTATGTGTCGAATATATGTATTTATTTTGCTAATATTTTTGTATGTGTTTTACTTAGTTTACACGGTGGATTTGAGGAGCAATTTAAGAAAAAACCCATTACAAAAAATGCACTTGTGTCTGTACATGCTTGGATGGAGTTACACACTAGCTTAACACTCTTAAGTAAAGGACATGTCCTTCTTGCACTGTGGATGTAAGTATGTTACTGAAGGAGCTACTTAGGGTCTCCACAGTGCCGTGCATGGGGTGAAAGGAATTGGACATTATGGATGTCAGCTTCGTCAAAAACTTTAATGCTGTCTTGTGGGCTGCCTGGGACGGAGTCAGCTCTCTTAATCAGTTTATTAAGTCTGTGTCTGTCCCTGACTGTGCTATCCCCCACCCCAGCAAACACTGGCATAGAACACAGCAGAAGCCACTACAGTGTCATAAAAAGTGTGACGTAGTGACCAGCACACCCCAAAGGACCTCAGTCTTCTCAAGAGGCGTAGGCAACTTTGACTCTTCTTGTACAGAGCGTTTTAATTGCGAGTCCAGTCTAGTTTGTTGTTGCGATTAACACCCAGGTATTTAAATGAGTCCACTATTTATATATCTGATCCTTGGATGTTCACTGGTGTGGGTAGTTGAGCTGACCGCCAGAAGTCAATCACAAGCTTTTTTGTCTTACTGGTGTTCAAGTGCAGGTGAGTACATGCACACCAGTCGACGAAGCCTGAGATGTCTTCTCAGTACTCAAGCTCGCTCTTCTCAGAAACAAATCCTACCACTGCTGTCGTCCGAGAACTTCTGCAGATGGCAGCGGTTGGAGTCATGCCTGAAGTTTGAGGTATAGAGCGTGAACAGGTAAGGTGAGAGCACCGTCCCTCTGGGAGCCCCTGTTCTGCAAACTACCACATTGAAAGAACCGTCACGCAACTTCACGTACTACGGCCTGTCGATGAGGTAGTTGATGATTCAAGCAGCCTCTTCCAGTTTCACCTGCAGCAGTGCCGGCTGGATGGTGTTGAAAGCCCTGGAGAAGTCAAAGAACATGAGTCTTACCCCACTTCCCGTGGTCTCCAGGTGGGTGAGGGCCTGATGCAGCAGGTAGATGAAGGCGTCATCCACCCCAAAGCTTGGACAGTAAGCAAACTGCAAGGGGTACATAACTGGGGCCGAATGTGGCTGAGGATGATCCGCTTGCAGCTATTCAGCCTTCTTGTATATTTTCCGACTGTGTGGGTGTGAATGTGTAAGGGCTGAGTTCTGACGGCTGATTGGAAGAGTGTGAAAAGGATAAGTGATGAAACACATGACGTCCACTTGTTTGCTCGACTCCCACGGTAAGCTTGCCATTAAACCATCCACAAAAAAATTAAAATAGCAGAAGAAAGTAGTGAGTTTAATTCTGCATGGACAGATTCCTTTTCCTTCACTGCCAACAACGCTAGCTTACCTGTTTGCTGAATTGGTGGTTATAATATTAGCAACAAATATAAGTGTTAAAGACCATTTCAAAACAAGTACTTTTGCATTTTCTGAAAAGTTGTCTTTTATTTTGAAGTAAGCCTACACGTGTGTAATAGTGGTCATACCGCATGTTTGGCATTGCACACTCCGGACTCGAACCAGCAACGACATATCCCGGCTGATTGAGAGTAAAGGCAAGCAGTGCTAGCTCAGGAGCTAAACGCCAAGGCTTGTGTACTCGCTGTGTAGTGCACTAACCGAGGATGAAGTCAGTGCATCAAAAACTACTAAACAGACAAATCCTAAACATGGATTAAGCATTCAAGAATATCAACTCAGTCAATTCCCAGTCCTTTAACAACATATTCCAAGCATAAAGTGCAGAAAACATAAAAACCCTTTTCTGTAGGAGAATAAGGAGCAGAAAAAAATGGGCCTTTTAGTATACAAATATAAGTCAGATATGTATCCGATACAACTGTAGTCTGAACGATCAGGTCGTGTTCATCTGAACTGTACGTCATCAAGAGTTGACGAACTTCACAATTCTTTGCTAAATCAGTCATGAAAATAAATGCTGGAAGAAAGAGCAGTAAACAGTCAGTGGCGAATTAGATGTCTTGGAAGTTGATGAAAAATATTATGTCCCACTGCTCTAGGTACGACTACTCAGCCACACCATCCCCATCTTACAGAAAACGTGTCCCACAAACTGCTGTAGCTAAATGTATTATTCCTAATACTTAATCTCTGACGTGAAATAAAAAATGTTGACTCTGGTTACAACAACATTCTTGAAATTGCCACAAATGCACCAGGACTGAGACCTACATGATATCATGAATCATGTTTAGTCTGCACACAAATTGCATTCTGTTCGTATTAAACACATGCAGATGTCACTTTTTTAAATTAATGTAATAAAAAGATTGGATTAATCAAAAAATCTAAATCCGCATCAAAAACTGCATCATAACCTCATGCCTGCGATGGTAAAAAGTACAATTTTAAAAAGTCCTGGTGTCACAGTCTAATCAGCTAATTAATTCAGAACCCCATGCAAAGGTTCCCGAACCCTCTATATTGTCTCTAAGTCTGGGTCAGTAGGCTACACAATCATGGGGAAAACGGCTGACTTGACAGATGTCCAGAAGGTTGTTGCTAAAGAAGCTGGTTGTTAAAAGTGCCGTATTAAAACCATCGGAAGTTAAGTGAAAGAGAAAAAGGATGGAAGACAAATGTGCATCAGCAAAAGGGATAACTACAACTTTGAGAGGAGTGTCCTGCTATTGAAAAATTTGGTTGCACTTTAGCGATGAGTGGACCGAAGATGAAGCCAGCGCGTCAATAACCACAACGCACAGACACATTCTAAACATGGGCTACAAATGTTCTATTCCTCATGTCAAGCCCCTCCTCAATCAGAGAAGATGTCAGAAACATCTTCCCTGGGCTGTGGGGAAAAATAACTGGAATCCAGAATCCTCTCCATTCAGCTGGAAGTAAATGTTGCATAACATTTGAAAATGATGGTCCCAGAGTCTGGAGAAAGAGGAGATAGGCACTGGGTTTATCGATGCTCTGTGTTTTCTGAAATCTTCAGTCAACCGAACCATCAACCAGAACATTTTAGGGCACTTACCAAACAAAAGTAGTAACTACTGTATGGCTGTCTTTAAAGAGTCGAAGATTTGACAATTCGGAAGAGTCAGATTCGATTAGTCACCATCGTCTGAAATTAAACCCCCCACCCCCTCTGTAGGAGGGAGGTGAGTGATTGCTGATTCCTGGTGTGACGTCACGTCTTTAAAACCAACTAGTGTGTTTTGACCTTCCACATCTCTTACTATATAAAATCATTTTTTGTAAACAATTATATTTTAGTATTATTTTATAATATACAGTATATCATCATCTGTTTTCTTTTTCTTTTAAAAAAATGCCATAAATTCAACTGATCGTTGACACTACAATCTAATGAATCAGATTCGACTAAGAAAATCCTTAGTCGAAGAAAGCCCTAAGCTAACGATTTTCATATGGCCTGTTAAGACATCTGGGGGGTCCAACAAACTGAATTGACTTACTCCAAGATTGGAAACTCTGGGTTTTGGTTCCAGAAAAGAAGATCTGAGTTAGCTAATTCTATCCTGAGTACATAGGCGCCGATCCCGTGGGTTCTTTGGGGCCCAAGCACCCATGGACAATGCCGAGCACCCGCGTGGGACTGATGGCAAATTCTTTCTCACCACCAAGCAAAAATCGTGCATGCTCAGAAAACTAGCGTCAGATTTACCGAAGAATACAGAAATGTAGATCGGCGCCCATGACTCAGTATGTTAATCCTGACTTAATTCCGTGCATGACCACAATAATAAGGCATTATCAATGGAGCCCTGATACTACGATACACTATTGCAACTGCTGACAGAAAAATGACGTCTGTCGTTCCTCTATTGGAACTGTACCTGTGTTTTTTATTTTTTTTAAAGACAAGTAATACAGAATAAATATTAAGGCAGTCATAGTTATTGTGATAATGAGTTAACGCACATTTTCTTTATCAGAACAATTTTTTTTGGACACACGATTAACATGCGCGTCATGTGTGACGTCATTCGAAAGTTTGCATTGTCTTATGTCCTGTTATTGATTTCGTTCGATGTGGATGCATGGAAGCTCCTTGCACTGGCAGGTTATTTTCTCACATGGAGCGAGCTGTTACCTTGACAACACGTCAGTCAGGCTCATGTGCAGCCCGTGAGAGACGGTACAAACAGGAAAATGGACAGTATCACCCTCAATATTTGAGAAAAAAATATTTGATATTGAAATCTTAAACTCTCGTGAGAGAAAAACACAGCTCAAGTTACTGGCCCGCCCCTTTTTTACCTGGCTATGACTAGAGTGTTTGGAGACGAGAGGCAGCAGGCAATCTCTAAAACGGTGTGCTGAGATTTGCCAAACAATAACGGCGTAGTTAGTTTGTTTTCATATTTAGAAAACGTGTATTTTGGGGGAGATCATCTTATTCTTAGGATGGTCATTGTTTGCTAACGTTGTCAGTGTTCCCAAGTAACGTCAACACTAGCTAAAAGGTTTAGGCATCTCTTCTCTGCACAATACCACCTCCAAAAAAAAACGGTTTAAACTGCACTAAGAATTACTTGTTTTTCTTTTTCTTTTAAAGAGTAGGGTAACATATATATATATATATATATGGGGACGGCGTGGCGAAGTTGGTAGAGTGGCCGTGCCAGCAATCGGATGGTTGCTGGTTACTGGGGTTCAATCCCCACCTTCTACCATCCTAGTCACGTCCGTTGTGTCCTTGGGCAAGACACTTCACCCTTGCTCCTGATGGGTGCTGGTAGCGCCTTGCATGGCAGCTCCCTCCATCAGTGTGTGAATGGGTGAATGTGGAAATACTGTCAAAGCGCTTTGAGTACCTTGAAGGTAGAAAAGCGCTATACAAGTATAACCCATTTATCATTTATTTATATATATATATACATTTTTTTGTTTGTTTTGTTTTTGTTGTTTTGTTTTGTTTTTAAGAATAGGGTAACACCCATCCATCCATCCATTTTCTACCGCTTATTCCCTTTTGGGGTCGCGGGGGGCGCTGGAGCCTATCTCACCTACAATCGGGCGGAAGGCGGGGTACACCCTGGACAAGTCGCCACCTCATCGCAGGGCCAACACAGATAGACAGACAACATTCACACTCACATTCACACACTAGGGCCAATTTAGTGTTGCCAATCAACCTATCCCCAGGTGCATGTCTTTGGAAGTGGGAGGAAGCCGGAGTACTCGGAGGAAACCCACGCAGTCACAGGGAGAACATGCAAACTCCACACAGAAAGATCCCGAGCCCGGGATTGAACCCAAGACTACTCAGGACCTTCGTATTGTGAGGCAGATGCACTAACCCCTCTGCCACCGTGCTGCTACCGTACCGTACTTGCCAATCCTCCCGTTTTTAGCGGGAGAATCCCGATATTCAGCGCCTCTCCCGAAAACCTCCCGACAGAGATTTTCTCCCGACAAACTCCCGGTATTCAGCCGGAGCTGGAGGCCACGCCCCCCCCAAAAAAAAGTCTGCCGCAGCTGCGATTGGACCTGACCAGCCTCCGGGTACAAGTACTGGAGTACCAATTGCTTGCCAGGGAAGATCTTCCCCAGGAAGCAAGGATTGACCGGTTTTGGGCCATGCTAGGGAGAGATGGAAGATTCCACACTCTCGTGCATTTGATGAAAGCACTTTTGTGCGTGCCACACAGCAATGCATCATCAGAGAGGGTGTTCAGCATGGTTAGAAAAATAGTGACAGAGAATAGAAAGAGGATGGCCAATTCAACCCTTAACAAAGCATTGTACTTTCAAGTACAACAATGACTAAATGAGTGTTGTGTGTGTGTGTGTGTATATGTGTAAATAAATGAACACTAAAATTCAAGTATTTCTTTTATTTATATAATAAAATCAATATATATATATATATCCATCCATCCATTTTCTACCGCTTATTCCCTTCGGGGTCGCGGGGGTCGCTGGAGCCTATCTCAGCTATATATATATATATATATATATATATATATATATATATATATATATATATATATATATATATATATATATATATATATATATATACATATGTAACGGTGTAGAAACAGACGTTCATTATGCTTGATTAAATTATGAATGAAGTGTTGCAACAGCGCCTGTTGCCGGTCGAGAAGTGGTATGTACTTTACCTGCGGGAAGTGCTCAGAACTGTGACGCCTTCCAATTGATAATCCCGTGACCCAAGTGGACTCACAGTCTCACAATTTGCACTGTTTTGCAGGACACTGTAATAAAAGAAATTCATAATCCACCTGGTGCCAGTGATATGTTGAAGCGACAGCAGTGTGGAGCTGCATTTTGCCACATACAGTTGTGGACCGTCACACATATATATATATATATATATATATATATATATATATATATATATATATATATATATAGCTAGAATTCACTGAAAGTCAAGTATTTATATATATATATATATATATATATATATATATATATATATATATATATATATATATATATATATATATATATATATATATATGAAATACTTGAGTTGGTGAATTCTAGCTGTAAATACACTCTCCTCTTAACCACGCCCCTAACCACGCCCCCCGCCCCTAACCACGCCGCGCCCCCCGACCAAGCCCCCCACCTCCCGATATTGGAGGTCTCAAGGTTGGCAAGTATGCCCTAGGGCAGGGGTCGGCAACCCAAAATGTTGAAAGAGCCATATTGGACCAAAAATACAAAAACAAATCTGTCTGGAGCCGCAAAATATTAAAAGCCATATTACATGTGTCATGAGATATAAATTTAATTAAGAGGACTTAAAGGAAACTAAATGAGCTCAAATATACCTACTAATGATGCAATATGTACATATAGCTAGCCTAAATAGCATGTTAGCATCGATTAGCTTGCAGTCATGCAGTGACCAAATATGTCTGATTAGCACTCCAAACATAAGTCAATAACATCAACAAAACTCACCTTTGTGCATTCATGCACAACGTTAAAAGTGTGGTGGACAAAATGAGACAGAAAAAGAAGTGGCATAAAACACGTCCTAGAAAGTCGGAGAAAGTTCTACATGTAAACAAACTATACGGTGAGTTCAAGGACCGCCAAAATTAGTAGGACAAAACGGCGCTCGCCAAATACTATAATATAATATAATATATATATATATATATATAATATAATATAAATAATATGGGGACGGCGTGGCGAAGTTGGTAGAGTGACTGTGCCAGCAATCGGAGGGTTGCTGGTTACTGGGGTTCAATTCCCACCTTCTACCTTCCTAGTCACGTCCGTTGTGTCCTTAGGCAAGACACTTCACCCTTGCTCCTGATGGCTGCTGGTTAGCGCCTTGCATGGCAGCTCCCTCCATCAGTGTGTGAATGGGTGAATGTGGAAATACTGTCAAAGCGCTTTGAGTACCTTGAAGGTAGAAAAGCGCTATACAAGTATAACCCATTTATCATTATTATTTACTCGAATCAGTGAAGCATGTTTAATATAAACAGTGTGATTTATAACAATTAGGGAGGTTTGTGTAATGTTTGTCCTCCTACAGAAACCATACTAAAACAAAAAAATTGATTTTTTTTTCCCCTCATCATTTTCCATTCTTCATACATTTTTGAAAAATCTCCAGAGAGCCACTAGGGCGGCACTAAAGAGCCGCGTGCGGCTCTAGAGCCGCGGGTTGCCGACCCCCGCCCTTGGGTAACATCGGTATCACCAAATCATACTTGATCACTGGTCAACATTCTTGCAGGGACAATATTTGGATTTTAGAAGTCCGGGGACACAATTGGCTTGAGTACAGAGGGTGTGGCTTAAACGGAGCATTGTTTTAAGGATTAGTTGCATGCTTTGTAACGTTAACAATACATGAAAAGCATATTTGTATTTTGTTTTGTGCAAATTAACAAAATTACCAAAGGAAACCACTACATTCATTTTTTTTCTGACAAAGACGCGGATCAAACCTACTTTTTTCCACTCTCCACATCATGATCACACACTCTAAACAACTCGACCCCCAGAATCTGTTATGTAACTGTGGAAGTCTCTCTATGGTGGGTGGGTTCGCCTGAGTCCGATAGATCTTTCGTGAGCCCGGTGTACACGTTTGAGCCAGTCTTTTATTGTCATACACAAGTCTCGTTTGCTTTTCAGCAATATACAGTTTAGGCCTTTTCAGTCCGACGTGTCTCTGCTCTCTGGCTCTGTGCGTGTGTCGCTCTGCTCCAACTCCCAACCACGTGTCTCCTCCCGGCTGTTGCTAATAAGGGCGACAGGTGATTAGATAACAAGTCCCAGCTGGGCAATTTACTCACCTGCCGCTGTCTTCGATGCCGGTCCTTACACACCCCGCTCCACGGCAGGCCAACAGGCCACGCCCCCCTCCACAGTAACCTACTGCCATTATCATTTATATGTGATAGGTATGTCTGGAAAGGCGCCTAAGTTTGTTATTAAATTTCATATAAAGTACACTGTCATTTATTGATTTCATTTTATAACCTCTTTTTGCCTGTCAACGTTGTCTCACGTGTTGATTTGAAAAGAAACCTCCTGATAGCCTCCCATAACCTGTTCTCTGTGTTTAAAAAAAGTTTAGGATCTCACTCACCAGTTTAACAGCAACCGTTTTTGAATCATTTCTATTCCAATTATCTCTCGCATCTGACAGTTGATTGGTCTGCTGATGCATGCTGTCAATCAGTGTCACGTTGGCAGTGCCAAAAAGCCAATCAATGAGCTTGTGGGTGGTCCAAGAAACAAGCTTCAGTCTGAGCAGCGCTTTTCCGCCTGGCACAAATGTTTGACTCAGGTCTATTTACTATAAGTCAGTCACAATTTATTTGCATAGCCCTTAATCACAAGTGCCTCAAAAAGGCTTCACAAACCACAACAACATTCCCTGATCTGAACCCACATACAGGCAAAGAAAAACTCCAAAAGCATGAGCTGGGAAAAAGAAGAAACCTTGATAAAGGGGCTGCAGATGTGGGGGACACCCCTCCTGCAATGGATTAATAGATAATGTAAGAATCCATCAAGAAGCCAAAAGAGGGTTGTAAGGGGGAACATCTTGCATGTATACAAGTTGGCAACACAGAGAATTAACTTTTTCATGACATCCTATTTTTATAGACGTACCTTTTTCCACCAGAAGTTTAATAACTTAAAGGTCCTGGAACCTTTAATTCCTGGAACTATAGGTTCCTGTAGACCTGTGTGGTTTGTGTTTCCACTGCATGTCACAGTTCAGGGTAGTTTATACAAATCAGGCTGATGACATATGGAAGAGTGGTTTGGTATATTTCTACACTGATGCCATGTAAATAAACAGACAATATTAGGTCATATTTATTTGACTAAAGTGTAGTAAATAAAATACAACGCAATGATATACAAAACAATATGATTTAAAAACAAAGCGTACCAGATTTTACATAAAAAGTCCAGTTTTTGTCCACAGTGTCCAACAGTCAGAAAGTTGTCCCTTTAGTAAATGATGAATTCATGAGGGTCAGGCGATTCCATTTCATCTGTAAATAACAATATAGAAATAACAATTGTCAGTGTTTATCTTACGGCAACAGCACACATCAGATTTAGCGTTAGCTTGTTAGCATTAGCATTTTGTTCACCCGAATTGAGACGAATAACAACACAAATGGAGTGTCACTGACTACTTTTTCAGCATGTAACAAATAGTGAATATTTGATGTGATCTACATTCGTTCCACTTCATTTTACATTTATCTTTAAACAAGGTTCCCGCGTCCCAGTGTGCAGCTTGCCACTTCGAAGTTCTGCTGAATGCTTTATATTCCTCTGGAAATACGTTTAAAAGAGTCCATCCACTTCTCGTAGCTTCACGTATTGAAAGGAAGTTTGTAAATTTTCAGCATGAAACTGCATACGAGCTTAAACACTACAGTTGAGTAAAATCACTACAAAATAGTTCCACTAATCAGTGTTCTTCAGCACACAAAGTGCTTTACAGGAAATTAAAATAAAGCAAAAATAAAGATATTTCAAATTAAAATCAGAAAATACAATCATTAAAACAATCGGACATAATGCAAAATTAAATAAACATGTTTTCAGCCTGGATTTGAATATTGCCAACATTGAGGCATGTCTCACATCTTCAAGAAGACTTTTCCAGATTTTAGGAGCATAAGACTGAAACGCAGTTTCACCATGTTTGGTCCTGACTCTGGGCACCAGCCGGAGACCACTCCTTGAGGTTTTGGTTCATAAGGCTCTAACATATCAGAGATGTACTTCGGCACAAGACCATGACAAAACTTACTTGTGCACAAGGAGAACTGTTTTAAAGTCTATTCTCTGAACAACAGGACGCCAGTGCAGTGACCTAAGCATTGGACTCATGTGGTCGTATTTCCTGGTTCTAGTCAGGACTCAAGCAGCAGCATTCTGGAGGTACTACAGCTGTTTTACAGCTCGTTTAGAGAGCCCCGTGAGAAGGCCATTACAATAGTTTAACCTGCTGGAGACAAAGGCATGGATTAGTCTTTCTAAGTCTGATTTAGACAATATTCCTCTAACTTTGGCAATGTTTTTCAGGTGATAAAAAGCTGCTGATGTTAATGACTAAATGTGGTTAAAGTTTAAGTCTGAGTCCATTATTACCCCTAGATTTCTAATCTGATTATTAGGTTTCAGGGAGAGGGTCTTAAGGTGACGAATAATAGTTTCTTTTTGCTTCTGTGGGCTTAAGACAATACTTTCGGTTTTGTTTGAGTGTAGCTGAAGAAAATTGTTTTGCATCCACACTGATCGATATGTTGCAGTGACAAAGTGAATCAACAGACCAACGTTCATCTGTCGTCAGTGACATGTAGATCTGAGTGTCATCTGCGTAGGTGTGGTAGGACACATTGAAGCTTCAAATAATTAGATGACCCCGTAGTGATGGGATCGGCAGTTCTTTTGACTGTACTGAATCACTAGAATCAGTTCCTTAAATTGATTCGTTCAAAAAATGTGTTCACCGAATCACCCCCCCCCCCCAAAAAAAAAAATTTAAAAAATTTGGGGGGGGGGGGGGGGGGGGGGCGTGCGTAGTACAGACAGTACAGTGCAGACATTTGTGCACTGCGTAGGGACTCGCGTTAATCTAACAACAACAACAGTTGCAGTAGAAGGGATAATAATAATAATAATAATAATAATAATAATAATAATAATAATAATAATAATATGAATCAGAATTGATCCCCAAGGAGAAATTTATCTTTGTTACAATAACTGTGTAAATAATAGCCTATGTATGTGTACATACATTAGTTATTATTTTTATTTTAAATCTTCTCAAAACAGCCTGCTTACACTTTACCCCCCGCCCCTTCTTTCTGTCTCCTCTACTAGTCTACTCTCATTTTGTTTTCATGTGGCTTGTTTTCATGGGATCGGCAGTTCTTTTGACTGTACGAATCACTAGAATCAGTGACTGACAACGCCACACTGTGGCCGCAGTTCATTACATGTACCGAATCTCTTCTGCAGTTCTTTTGACAGTACGGATCACTAGAATCAGTGACTGACAACGCCACACGGTGGCCAGTTCATTACGTGTACCGAATCTCTTCTGCAGTTCTTTTGACAGTACGAATCACTAGAATCAGTGACTGACAACGCCACACTGTGGCCAGTTCAGTACGTGTACCGAATCACTTCTGCAGCAGCAGTACAGTTTAATTGCAAATCAGCATTATTATAATGATGATGATAGCTACTAAACAACAACAACAACAACAACAGTTGCAGTAGAATGGATAATAATAATAATAATAATATGAATCAGAATTGATCCCCAAGGAGAAATTTATTTTTGTTACAATAACTGTGTAAATAATAGCCTATGTATGTGTACATACATTAGTTATTATTTTTATTTTAAATCTTCGCAAAACAGCCTGCCCTACACGTTACCCTCCGCCCCTCCCCCTCGCGTCGCTGCTGCTCAGCCTGCACGGATTTTCTTTAACTTTATGTGTTGAGATAATGGGGACGTGTGTTTGTTTTCATGTGGTTTGAGTCAACATTAGCCGTTAGCTTGGAGAATGAATGGAGAACGGATGCCAATGGCATGAAACATATCCCCGCGACGGGGGGAGAATCACTCGCGGCATTGGGGCAAGCAGAGCAGAGAGCGAGAGTGTTGACGTTCACTGAGTGATTCATGTCGTTAATCCGCGGTGAACGAATCGTTCGCTCAGTCCCTCCCCCCGCCCTCTCATTGGCTGCGTCGTTCGCCTACGTCGAGGGTTCAGTGAGTCACAGAATGCGCCAGTTCCACTCATACCGGCATGGTCGCGGCAGAGCTCAACTGAACTGAGAAAGGAACGAATCAGTTCATGAAGTGATTCGGTTCAGTACGTTCACTCAAAAGATTTTTTCTTTCGAACGAATCGTTCGCGAACGACACAACACTATGACCCCGTGGCAGCGTGCACAAGTTGAACAGTAGGGGTCCCAGAATTGAGCCCTGAGGAACTCCACAGGTCATAGCCATTTGACACAGCAATTTCAACAAAGTACTGTATGTCCTGTGATCGAGATAGGACTTGAACCAGTAAAGAGCAGAACCAGATATTCCCACCCTGTGAGCAGTAAACAAGTTATCCTCGCATACTATAATTGCGGCTGAAATTTGGAATACAAAGTTTTTCGAAACTGTGTTCAACCAATCAGCAATCGACAGCACAGCCCCCCCTCTAAGGTTCCTAGGGAATTCCCAAAAGATCCCCCTCACTACCAGGAACTTTACATAGTTCCTGAAGAACGATATCTACCTGGGTAGTTTTTGGTTGAAACTTTATATACCTGGGTAAATGGTAAAGTTCCTGTTAAAGGCCTATTGTAAACTTTGAGAAACTCATAATGGTGTTTCAAACTGCAGATTGATAAAATTTAATTTGACTTGACCTCTTCAAATTTGAATTGAATACCCTTGATTAAGAATTGCAAAGCACGCAAATTGATCATTTGTTTGTACCAATCAGTTTAAATTTAATTGATTGCAAAATATACGACATCTACTATACAAAGACAAAAAATGTTTTCTCAGCCAGAGTTCTTGCCATTGCACTTCATAACATTAGCTAAGTGAGGCTTTTAATGGACTCAGCGTTTTTAAATGGCCCAGCAAGGGAAAACATCAGGTGATCGATCATTCGTCTCAGGAAAGGACATGCATTCGAAATAGATGAAGCAAATAAGAGGGAAACAGTGGCCGAATCATTATTCAAATAGACACAGTTTTAAGCTATGAGTTTTAATACATATTGATATTACAAACTTGCATAATACACACCCAAAGCTTTCTAGAATGTGTGGTGAGTTCATCGCAACATTTTATAAACTATGTTTGTTAGTGCGTTAGGAATGTCGGGAAGATTGGATAACTTAAACAAAAAAGAATAGGCTGAATATAACTTTTGACCTTTTGTGTAAATTAATATCATGAGCTTATTAAAAGGTTGCTCTTTTGAAATATGGTATTCTCTATTTTATGAAGTCATGGTGTGGTCACCTTATAAATATGGTAATGAACACACTTAAAGGCTACGTCATGTCAGTCAGATATGAAATTATGTGCAGGACATTTTAATGATAAAAAACCCAATGACCAATAATATGTCAAGTTTAATTCAGTGAGAAACGCCAAGCATCTGCAGGTCAAACTCATAGCTTCGGGGCCTGTACATCGAGGTTCACCCCTGTGGACGAAAGGGTAGCCTCTTTCTGCCTTTGTATGAGCATAGGTATTTATTTTTTATCCAAACGGCAGCTCAGAATACTGTACCTGCCCTTTTTGTCCATGCAGGATCTGAATCGATCAGTGAATGTGCAGGTGTACCTAATTTTGTGACTAAGTTGTTATATATATATATATATATATATATATATATATTGTGTTTCTGAAGTTTATTTTTGACCATGTCTGGAAAAACAACAGCGGCGACGACTTCAAGGTATATATTTAAACAGTCTACAGTGGGTGGAGTGGGTGAAGTGTGGTGTCATGTTCATTCTGGGAACGTCTCCAGAATTAGACATCTTGCATAAAGACTCAAACAACAGGTTATAAAAGAGACTGCGGAGCAAAACTTACACAAAATGTCCACCAAACCAATACAAATTATCGAAACCAGGGATTCTTAACCTTTTTGACTTCAGGCCCAACTTTTCCACGACAGAGGAAGCTGGGGCCACTCAAATATTAACACTGAATTTGTAATCTTTCTCTTGATTTTAATCGTATTTAATAATTATATCCGACCTTACCTACAGTTTACAACCTGGTCAAATTATATGAGACCACATGTTAGTCACAAAGAAACCTTAGGCTTAGGTCAGGCTGAGTAGAAATATAAGTACAAACCAAATATATTGCAACTAAGGGTATTATAAATAACTGAGGAATGAATAACATAATTATTATGGAATCGATAAAAAAGGTTATTAAAAAGATTTCAGAACCTTTAACCTTTAAAATCACTCCATATTCTCTACTGCTAACTAGTGTTACCATATCTGAGTTATTGTGCAGAAATATGGGGAAAGAACTATAAATGTGCGTTTCATTCACTAACGGTGTTACAAAAAAGATCAATTAGAATAATACATGATGTTGGAAATAGAGAATATACAAATCCTTTTTGTATTGAATCAACACTATTAAAATTCAACAACATGGTGCATTTGCAAACAGCTAAAATAATGTAAAATAATTTTGTGGATTTGTTTTCAGTTGATTATAATTATGAGAACAGAGGAAAAGTATTTTATTCTAAACATGTTTTTATAACTAAATACAAACAATCTAAAACAATGTAATAGTAGATTAAAAACAATTCATTTTTACGTTGTACAGTGTTGGGAAGAAAAAAGTCACTATTACAAATAACATATAAGCAACAATGTAACAAAACAATCTAAATACCAAAATATTAACAAAACATTTAAAAAAAAACTTTACCACTACATCTGTACAATTACATGCAGAGATTTGTGAAAAATAATATCAGTAGTCAGTAGAGCAGTAAGACATTTAAGTAATTTGCATGACATATAAATTAGATACTGCAACAAAAGTATCAATGCCATCACGCTCGTATCGATCAGATATCAATGTCCCACCTTGGTATCGATACTATTGATATTTAGCTTGATACACAAAGCCTTACTGTTGGGGAATTGTCACTGCCATCCTTCTACATTTAGGAATAGCGGCTGAGAGACTTTTAATACTAAAATAAGAAATTTTACACCAAAGTAACAGCTTTTAAAATTGAACTTCATTTACAAAAAATACCACAAACAGTTTTCAGGATAAAAAAAAAAAGGATTAAGAAGTATTTGAAACCACTTTGACGTAAAGTGAATTATCTTCTTTGTTTTTCTTCTATTATCCTATTGACACTGATTGGAGCTTCATTTGAAGTAAAAAATAAACAAAACCTCAAAGAAGGGATGGATAACGAATGTGTTACTTTTTATAGGTACCCACCGTATCCCATCAGTACTACCAACCACCGTTTTACGTAAAGTCAAACAGTATCACATTTTGATATATTTTGTTACACGTGACGTTATGTTGCAGACTCAGGACCGGTTGAAGCACTTTGTGTGGAAACAAACAAGCACTCAGCGCGAACGCGACCGGACTGTTTTGAGAAAATGTCACAATTGTCCATGCCAACAAGACAAGAAGAAGGCCCTCAAAACTACAGTATGGCTCCACTTTTCAAAATGCACCACATTTCATTGGAATTAGACATTTGGTCATAAAAACTACAACTAAGATGCTTGATACAATCAAACAGCTAGTATGTAATACATACTATACTTACAGTATAAACACTTTGGAAGGCTAAACAAAAGAAAATACTGGCATATTCAGACATAACAAAAGAGAACTGCACTTTTTATGGAATTTTGTCTTTCATTCACGATGTGAGACAAGAACACGTTTTTATTTTTTGATGCATTCTATCTCACAAATAAACGCGAGCAAGAGTCAGCTAACAATGGAGGTAATAGGAGTTGCTCTTTTTGGCCTATGAAGTGTTCTGAAACAACCAAAAACATCCAGAAACTTCCATCTACATTTTATACACATGTTGTAAGTTTATATGTAGTTTAGTAACAGGCACCTTCACAATTAGATGCAACATTTGCATGTTTTGGTCATTTTAAGTATTATGGCAGCGCATTCATTTCCCTGACGCATCACAGCGTTCGCTATTTACTTCAACAATATATAACTATTTCTAATCTTGGCAGACTTTGTGAGGGCCACAAATGACTACTTTGGGACACATTATGATCCAGAACATTATATTTTTGAGTCTGAACAAAATGAGGATGAGCTACACGTTTTAGAAGCTGAGTGATACGCAGATCCAGCAAGTAGCACCATTGCTAAGTGGTAAACAAGAAATATAAACTACAAAAATAATAAAACAATCACTTACTGTACAATGTCTGCTCTCACTGGGACTCAGACTGATTGGATGTTCATAGCTTCTCGTTTAGATAAATAATTAATTAAACAAACTGCAGTTTCCCTTTAATGGCCAATACTAAATTATGACTACAGCAACACACCTTAGACTATACACTACTATTGTCTGACGTCTAGGAATTGCAACAAAATTCACTATAATACTTGCAAATGAGGCTAAGCAGTGTAAGAAAACAATATAGAACAATTGGACAGTACAGTTATCAGCTGAGTGTTAATAGTTAAACATATATGACTTTAATACTAAACAACTGACATTTATTAACACATGAACACACACAAATGTGCCAAAAATTGGTACTGTTAAGTATGGGTATTAGTCCTTAGGCGTGAGTTCCCTCAGCAGCCCTGAACCTCAACGCTCGTCACTGATAAAACTGTACTGTATAAAAAGGATTTACATGATGCAAATTGACTCAACCCCACAAAGAGATTGGCAGTCTGTGGGAAACACGGCAGTAAATGGTAAATGGGTTATACTTGTATAGCGCTTTTCTATCTTCAAGGTACTCATAGCGCTTTGACACTATTTCCACATTCACCCATTCACACACTGATGGCGGGAGCTGCCATGCAAGGCGCTAACCACGACCCATCAGGAGCAAGGGTGAAGTGTCTTGCTCAAGGACACAACGGACGTGACTAGGATGGTAGAAGCTTGGGATCAAACTAGGAACCCTCAGGTTGCTGGCACGGCCACTCTCCCAACTGAGCCCCGCCGTCGTGCAGTGCCTTGCAATACTATTGCCCCATTGGATGTTTTAGTCTTCTATTGTATACATTGATACATGAAATCATTGTCAATTTAATTTGGCTTTTTGACAAGATTTTGCAAAATCTAAACGCTATTGTCATGTCAAAGTGAAAAGAGATGTGTATAAATTGATGTCAATTACTCAACAATGTAAATGACTGCATAGATATTCATCCATTTCCGAGCAGTATTTAGTAGATCCACATTCTGCTGCAATCACAGCACTGAGTCTGTGGCTATGTTTCAGTCGGGCTGGCACATCTGAACACTACACTCTACACTCCCCCCATTCCTCAAACTCTGTCATGTTGCCCTCGGGACAGGGCATGAACAGTTATTTTAAATCCAACCCCAATTTCTTGATTAGATTGCGATTTGGGCTTTGACTTGGCCACTCTGCAACATTTACCATGATGTCTCTGAACCAGTTTTTATGCAGAATATATGCTGATCATCAGAATTCCCACAATATGAGATGAAAAATGCAAATATATTTTTTTAGAACACACACTTTGGTCTATCAAGCTTGGAACTGTTCTGCAGCTGCTGTTTTGCATCTATCTTTAGTATGTCTAGAAAGGACGTGCAAGCTGGCAGTTGTGCAGAAATAGTTCTGAGAAATGAGGTGATCGCACTGCAGCTTCATCCTATGTATGCCCATCAACATGTATGAACTGAAAAATAAAAAATAGTAAACATATTGTATAGCTGCTGGATGACTTAAGGGTGTCTCGATCGGCTTAGACCCCAACGCAGAGCAAAAAATAAATAAGAAAAGTAACAAAAAGCACACTCAAAAGGAGTCAGGGAAAATAACCAAGGACGCTCACAAAAGGTGTGGAAAAACAGAACTTGCACACAAAAGGTGTGGAGAGGTAAGAGTTAACACAACATGGCAACGCCGGCGCAGAACCACAGGACACGAGAAGTGTGAGTGGAGCCAAAATAGAGGAGATGAACACCACTGGAAGGGTGAAACATCAAGAATTTACAGGCGCAGAGTGAATAGATTGGAGAGCTTAACACGCGAAGTCCCAGAGAAGGGTCAATTGACATTTTTACCTAGAAAACACACAAGAGGGTCATTTGACCCCTAGTCCCCCCTGTGGACACTCCTTTTGTTATGAAAATGTGGCTGTTAGTGGCACACGGCAGGGGGCCACTTGAGCCTGTGTGGGGGAGGGGACCTTACAGCTCAAGCTTTAGTTCTGAGGTAGGTTGTGTGTGTTTTTGCAAGGATCAACAGAATGAAGGGATCAACACTCTGACATTTATTGTTAAAAAAAATACAAAACAAAACATATTTACAAAGAATGAAAAAGCAACTGTTTTCCCAGTTTTGGTGTGGAGGGTTGTTGCAGAAGCAATTGTTATTTTTGTGTGCCAAAAATAGTTTAAAAAAAAAAATTTACAAAGAAAAAAGCATATTTACAAAGAATGAAAAACCATGTCCATGTAAACGTGACTGACATACATTTGAGCAGTCACTCACAATCCTGGCACTGCCATTGCTCCTTTCGGCATTTCCCACATGTATAATTTTTCTGTCTACCTAGACAAACTGCCCCTAACAGCCTCATTACCATAACAAAATGAGTGATTAGTGTATTCGGGAAAAGCGTCGGGCCAAATGACCCCTCTCTGGGTCTTCTAGGTAGACAGAAAAATGCTGGGACTTCTAGTGTTAAGGAGACATGAGGAAATGAGTATCAGGTGTGCGTGCTGGTGGCTCCTCTCCGTGACCCAGAAACCAGGCACTTCAACAAAAAAGAAGACGGATCATGACAAAGGGGCTGATTTGAAAAAATTCAATTGATGCATTTTGGTATCTAGTGGCGCTTTTTTTGTATGATGTTCGTATTTCCATTTAGCAAATCTTACTAATATATCTTCTATATAAAAAAAAAATCTCCTTGCAATATGGTCTTTCTTGCGTCTGAAACATTCCAGCGCACTCTCTCTAGGTCGTCCTCAGACGAGCCTTCCATCGTTGCTTCCAGTCATCCCGATTCTCCATACATTTGGCCAGTTCCTTGGTACTCTGAGCTCCTGCATCCTTCTTGAGTATGTCCACGTATGTTAGTGTGGGATGTCCTCTTGACCGATGCCCATGTGTTGGTTCCCACAGCACCAATTTGCTGGCTGGCAGCTCTTGATGCCTTTGGCAGTGTCCTGCTAGTCTCATTCTCCTTACAGCAATCTTCTCGCTCACCCTTGGTATTCCCTTGTAGAGTATTTTGTTGGTTATGTGCGCACTCTTGTTGATGTTATGCACTGCACGCAGCATCCTGGTGTAGCAACCATCCAGAGACCTCTCCAGGGTTGGCTTCAGGGTCCAGCATTCGCTGCCATAGAGGAGAACGGACTCAACTGTCACGTAGAAGAAGCTGAGTTTGATTTGGCGGGGTAGGTTGGAGTTCCATACACTGGTCATGCCGTTCAGGGCCCTCCATGCAAGTGCCTTCCTCACTTTTAACACACTCACAGTTATTACCATCATCTTCCCCATGAGAGCACCTTCAGCACGCTAAAAAAGTGTGTTCTGTTGTAGATGCACTGCAGGACTGCTTCTAAAATGACAAACATGATATTATGAATGTTCAGTAAGCGAGTGCCTCCATGGTGAAAGATGCGTAGTTCATGCAATAAACTTTTTTAAATAAGGCGGTCTGCACCAGTTATCGATTGTACACACAGTCTTGGTAGATCACAGGTAACACGCCCAAAAATAGTACACACAACTTTACAGTTTGCACATGCTGTTTAGCGTGTGCTATTTGGATTCTAGTAGATCAGGCCCCCAGTTGTATAGCTTGCACATGCTATTTAACACTTGTTATTATAATCAGGCCCTATGTTTTGGAAACACCAAACACTGCATATCACCACAAATACACCGTCTTATGTCACGGCGGGGTTGCAGCTTACTGCGAGGTTTGTTCCCCCGGGATGCAAACGGACTACTCCGGACAAGGCGTGCAGGTAAAAACATGATTTAATTATCCAAAATCATCCAATTTACTAAACAAAGGCAAGCGTGCCTATCGCCTAAGGCAAAAACTTATGGCAGAAAACATGGAACTATAGACATGAAACCTCACAAAACTGTGGCATGAAATTAAACAAGACTTACGTAGACAAGGCTGCGTGAGGCAAATAGTGACGCCAGGCCGACTGACTGGCAAAGGCAGGCTTAAATAATGCCTCTGATTAGAGACAAGTGAGCGTCCCCAACAACAGAGGGAGGTGAAAACAATAAGTAACCATGGTAACAAACACAGGAGGTGCACAAACAGGAACCAAGGAGTCCAAAACTAACAGAACATAACAAAAACAGGATCCAGACCACGGATCATGACACCTTACTGTAAAGTTGTGGGAATAATTCTTAGTATGAGGCCCTGGAAAGTTTGTAAAGGTACAGTGCAAAATGAAGACAAAACATATCAGCAAATTCTAGACAATAAAATGTTTCAAGGTGGAAAATGTTTTTATCTTTTTCCAGCAAGACAATGACCCTAAGCATACAGCACAATATACACAGAACTGTTTCAAAGATAACATGTAAATGTTAGTGTGGCCAAGTCAAAGATTTAAATCTGTGGGAATTTAAGGGCGGACTTTTCAAACCTAATCCCCCAAGTTACCTGAGTTGAGTTGAGTTTGAGCAGTTTTGCAAGGAAGAATTTGACAAAATGCAGACTGTCAATGCTGTGTTTGCAGCCAGTGTGTACTTATGCAGTATGTATTTGTAATTAATTGACACTGATTTGTAATAACCTTTTTTCATTTTTACTCCAGCTTCCTTCCACCTCCAAAAACATGCACCTGGGGATAGGTTGATTGGCAACAGTAAATTGGCCCTAGTGTGTGAATGTGAGTGTGAATGTTGTCTGTCTATCTGTGTTGGCCCTATGATGAGATGGCGACTTGTCCAGGGTGTACCCCGCCTTCCGCCCAAATGCAGCTGAGATAGGCTCCAGCACCCCCTGCGAACCCAAAAAGGGACAAGCGGTAGAAAACGGATGGATGGATGGCACAGTACAGTACATATTCCGTGCAATTGACCACTAAATGGTAACACCCGAATACGTTTTTCAACTTGTTTAAGTCGGGGTCCACGTAAATCAATTCATGGAAGCCGATAGAGTTTGACATGGTCACGCTGCAAATCTGGAACTTTGAGCCAGGCTATGCCGAATAAATGGATTGCTTACCCAAATCAACTGGAAACATCCCGGCCAGCTGGACCAAACGGTCCGTTCCTATACTATTTACCATACACTACAGTACAAACACTGTTGAGCTAGCTGTGTACAAACAAAATATTAAATGTGGGCTAATACTGTAATATGATTGTTCATGTTTTTCAGTCAGTAGGTATTGTCCTATCGCATTGTGTTGTGCATTAAAAACTCAAATGCGTTTCGTGCTGACGGAGAAGCTAGCTTATCTCTTCTTAGCTTTTAGGGCTAATACCGTAAGACGCCGATGTGTTATTTCCTCAGTGTTCGCTCTTAAAATAACAATGTCGCTACAGTTTTGTTATTATACTGGTTACGGAACGTAAATTAAGTATTGGTGACGGTTTTTGAATGCATTTTTAAAGTGATTTAGTGGTAGAAATGATGGTTCCCATTAGCTGCATTACTAGCCACCAAGAACGAGATGATTGTTTAATGTTAGAAAGCGAAAAAAAAAAAAAAAAAATGTTGTCTTCGTGTCTCTCATAAGAATTGTGAACGATAGGCAAAATTCCAAAAAGAGTGCCGTTCCCCTTGAAGTTCACCATATTTTCATTTATAATAATAATAATAATAATAATAATAATAATAATAATGGATTACGTTTTATATCACGCTTTTCTATTATTAGATACTCAAAGCGCTCACAGAGAAGTGGGAACCCATCATTCATTTGCGCCTATGGCCCCTCCGACCACCACCTATAATTCATTCATCATTCATTCACCAGTGTGAGCGGCACCGGGGGCAAGGTTGAAGTGTCCTGCCCAAGGACACAACGGCAGCGATTTGGATGTCAAGAGGCGGGGATCGAACTTGCAACCTTCAGGTTTCTGGCACGGCCGCTCTACCCACTAGGCCATACCGCCCCTTTATCAAAGCAAAACAAGGCAGAAACACCTTTGCAAGTAGTAAAATAACTGAACTTTCTTTGTTTAATTTTTCAAACACAGGAAGTTGATTATTCGCAATTGCTGAGACGTTGAGGAGAGTTAAGATTAAATGAAGCTACTTTTTCCTACTCCTCGTTTTGCAAAGTGGAATGATATCCTTCATGATCAATCATTTGTATTGATTTCTCTAGGTTATGCTCATTGTCAATCAACTGCCCTAGTTACAAGAGTGCTTTTAGAAACAAACCAAAAAAAAGAGTACCCCGTCTTATTTCTTTGATGGACACACATGATTTGGTGCCAAAATATTTCTAGCCACAGCTGTTGAATTACTCTGAATTTGAACCAAGCCTCTAACCAAATGAAGAAATATAGAGAGTAACCACTGAAGGGTAGCGAGGCAACGAGGACCAGCAATGTGATTAATGTCACTACCAATTGGCGGCTCTTTTGTTCACATTGATCCATGTCACACATTTTTCAAAGGTTATTGTTTTTTTTTGTCAGTGCAGAAGCATTGAAGAATGTTTTTTTTTCCATGCTTGAGGTTAATGGCATTTAAGACTTTAATGTTAGACTTTTTGTCATTGATCACATAGCAATGATTAAACATTGTGTGCAATTGTTAATTACAGTATTTTCCGGACTATAGAGTGCACTGGTGTATAAGTCGCACCCACACATTTTTAGAAGAAAAAACTATAAACCGCAGGAATATGCGTTAGAAAAATTAGGTACACAGAAATATTTTATGAATGTTTATCTACATACCTGAACGGGGGTGTTTGCCATATTTACACAGATGCCTAAAGGGCGCTAACTTTCTAATGTATTTTACACAGTAAATCTTGCCTTCTTACGGCTTCTCGTACGTAATGACATAACTACATATGTACGTAACACATGCTTTACGTGTTGTCAGCTAATAATAGCAATTTGGATAGCTAGCGTTAGCTGTGATAAAAATGTATATCCTATCATAACAACAACATGACTGCAAATTGTTTGTTGCTTTTCTTGGACTGCTTTTTTATGTGTGCACGCTCTCCACCAATCATTTTATTTGGGGAGGTAAAGATTTTTATTTCATAGACTTTGTAATTATGAAACATATAAACAATTGTCAAACAAATGTGTTCTGTTAAACCACTAATGGTATAAGCTAGCCGGTGGTGTTCTTACTATATTTTTTACTTTGAAAAATGTTACAATGAGGAAGCTGCAAACAGCACCTTTAATTGTTTTCAGACATTGTGTCTGTAACACGGCTAATCAAACAAAACAGAAGTCATCATCATGGACCTGCTAGCTGTGGAAGGTAGCTCTCCAATCAGCGAAATAGACTCAATAACTCCACGGTGACGTTTTGGTGAATTTACTGAGGAATTTGTGAAACTGCAACAACACAAACAGAATGCCATTGTAAGGTAATAATACTAACACAGACAACACTTGTAAACTTGTTAGCATTTTGGCTTATGCTAACGACGCTGGCTTCATTACATTACAATAGCACTTACACATATGCATGAAAACACTCCTACAGATGTCACACATGGGACTGTTTAGTAAGGAAGAATTGTCTTAGTTATACTGTAAAACTTAAAAATTTTGCTTGGAGTGATATGAATGAAAAATCAATTACGAGTAGAACGTTATGAAGACAGAACGGCACTTCTACTTCCGGTTCAAAGCTTTAAACAACAGGAAACACTTGTAGGCATTCACCCAGCTGCACCTGCAGTGAGCGAACCCGTCCAAAAGATGGCGCCCCAGCACAAAAATTACACTCCATTTAAGTGTCTTTGCATGTGTTTAATGAAAACAATTTGCTTTTTGGCCGTCAGCGAAGAAAAATCCATAAATTGGCCGCACCGTTTTATAAGCCGCAGGGTTCAAAACGTAGGAAAAAAAGTAGCAGCTTATAGTCCCGAATGTACGGTATTTTATTGAAAGCAATGTCAGGCTTATGAAGGCCAAATGTCATTATCAGCTCGTTATCAGTTCAGTGCAATGGTCCTGATACTTGCATTTTGAAATGATAGAAACATAGATGCAGCAAATAGGAGAGGAGTGTAGTGGTATTGTTGTTAAAATCTAGTGGAACATCAAAAGAAATACTGGTCAATATAATTTTCGCGTTCCTTTAGACACACTTGCAGCATCCACACACACACACACACTGCACACAGGAACACAGTATGTCATTGTTCATTATCACTTTCAATGAAAAACCTAATGTGGATAACAGGTTGATAACTTACTTCACGCAGGAAGTGAACAAACTTAAAATGACAAAATGAAAGCAAACAAAGTATTGCATGTCTTAACATGTAAAAGGTCTGGTATGAATGAAATATAAGTAATTGATAGGGTTGTCTCAATACAACTTTTCCACTTCCAATACAACACCGATATATGAGCCTTGAGTATTGGCCGATACAGTAACAGCATACATCATAGTACATACTTTTATAATTTTGGAGTGTGAAGACCTGATCAAGTGAAATTACTCAGAACAATGGCAGGCATGTAAAACACTAACCTAATACTAGCATGGACCATTGATGTTTTTAAATTGAATTGGAGTGGTCATTTGTTTTTGACGACGAGTGGTGAAAATATTTCATTAATTTAAACTCAAGACGCGATGATGCGGATACATTTGATACTGGATACTTTCTAATACGCTTCTGCCTTGGGGACTTTGTATATACAAGTAGTTTGTGCAAAATTATGTTTCATTTGTTATTTTGTAGACAACACAATTAATTATTGAACATTTTATTTTCCACGATTTCTTTTTCTACAAAACATGCCTCAAATTAAATTCAAGTTTGATTAAAAATTAAAAACATTTTGTAATGGCACTTCCGTTTTTCAAGAGATGTATGGCAACTCCATGGGAGATCAAAATAAAATTCTGCTCGGTTCCCCAATTTAGCCAGGGCAACCAAAACAACTCAGAACATTAAACTTTTGCTCCGGCACCTCACTTGGCCAAATAGACCCCTGTTCACCCTGTTTACCATTCACTGTTCTTCTGTTGTTTCAAGTTAGCTTTGTAGCCAGCTTAGCGATTAGCATGCCTTCCTATTGTTTTTACTCAGTGCGTAACATGTTTAGCCTCATCCTCCAGTGATAATGTTACGTTTAAGAATTGTAGTGTATTTTGTCTCGATTGTTCATGACAGGTTGGACTTGTGGGTTTTCCTGTGAGTTGGTATTTAGTTCCTGCCCGGTGCTCCTATCTTTCTTTTCAATTCCTTTTTTCGTTATTGTCAGCAACTTTTCCTCTGGTTTGAGCGCTGATTTAACAAACCTGCCTCTGATTAGTGATCACTGGACTCACCTGCCTCTAATCACTAATCATATTATATGCCAGCCTCGCTGCATCATTCTCACCATTGTGTTGTTGGCTTCCATGCTGCACAGATGTCCCTGATTCCTGTACACTTCCCTGTTGCGTATTAAATAAATGTTCACCTTGAGAACATCTTGGTGGGGTCACGTCAACTACAGCCATGTAAGTTTTTTTATATTTGCTGCAATAAAGTATTATTAACTAGTGATGGTCTAATGGAAAACTATCAAATTTCCATATTAAAGTGCGTGCCGGTGCGTGTGTCTGAGACCCCTGGTTAACATAGCACAAAGCAATTTAAGCTTTGTATGCGGTGTTTTTCATTTTAAAAAATTTTTTGTGGCTCCCATTATTTTCTTTAATTTGTGAAACTTGCCAAAATGGCTCTTTGAGTGGTAAAGGTTGCCGACCCCTGGTTTAAAGTCATACCCAACAATTGTGACGACGACTTTTTACTGTCAACTGAGTTTAGTTTTTTAACGATTTCTGCTGGTGGTGTGCCTCTGCATTTTTTCAGCGCAAAAAATGTGCCTTGGCTCAAAAAAGGTTGAAAAACACTGGTCTAAACTGGCAAAAAAATACTGATCTTTGTTCCTTGAGGAAGTTAAAATAAAACCATATTCTTAGTATCTAAAATAAAACAATAAGAACAGTTTTCATTATATCAAACATAAAAAAGTGGATTAGGTAGTGCCTTTAATACTGCATTTGAAATGTGCAACCAGTGGTGAGTTACCACCAAGCAAAAACTGTGCATGCTCATAAAAAAAGCGTCAGATTTACCACCCGTTCGAGCACCCACTGGCAGAAATGTAGATCGGCGCCTATGCTATAGAGCAGGGGTCCCCAAACTTTTTGACTCGGGGGGCGCATTGGGTTAAAAAAATTTGGCCAGGGGCCGGGCTGTATATATATATATATATATATATATATATATATATATATATATATATATATATATATATATATATATATATATATACAGCCCGGCCCCTGGCCAAATTTTATATATATATATATATATATATATATATACATTGTCTTTATAATCCGTTTTGTCATTTAACATCAATTAACATTGATGTTCATCAGCATTTAACATTGTCACGTTATCGATGGGAAAATTCATTTTTAGACAGTATGATTAGCCTGAGCGGCTAGGAGACACCGAGAGTAACAAGCAGTAGAAAATGGATTAGAAAGGAAAGATAACAAAAAAAAATACTTGGGACTTCCCGTGGGCCGGATTTTGGATGCCGGATCCGGCCCGCGGGCCGTAGTTTGGGGACCCCTGCTATAGAGACTATAGTGGTTGAAAGTGCAAGCTATCCAAGTAGCATGTGGTTGCATGATTTGAATACTTTCGCATGATTACTAATGAAAGGCTAATTAAACACGACAGCTTGGATATAATAAATGATAAATGGGTTATACTTGTATAGCGCTTTTCTACCTTCAAGGTACTCAAAGCGCTTTGACACTATTTCCACATTCACCCATTCACACACACATTCACACACTGATGGCGGGAGCTGCCATGCAAGGCGCTAACCAGCAGCCATCAGGAGCAAGAGTGAAGTGTCTTGCCCAAGGACACAACGGACGTGACTAGGATGGTAGAAGGTGGGGATTGAACCCCAGTAACCAGCAACCCTCCGATTGCTGGCACGGCCACTCTACCAACTTCGCCACGCCAGTTTACCTGTTGGCGGCATTTGATGACGGGACTGAAAGAACAAATCCTGGTTATTCTAATGAATAAAATGTATTTTACTAACACAACTTTTGTGTTTACATTTGATAATAGATGACTTACTTCGCCTCTGGACGTCCCTCAATCGGATGCTTTCTCGACAGGTGCTGCAGCATCGAACTTGTGCTATTGTGGTATGCGAGCTCCACTTTGCAATGTTTGCATACTACTGCGTTTTCTTTCCATTTTAGTGTGAAGTGTTCCCACACCTTAGACAACTTTTGTCGCTTCTTAATTCCCTCGTTTTGGCATGGCTTTTGTCCACTGCTTTCTGCGGCGTCTGCCATTGCGAGTTCTGTGGGCGAAAAAGTTTACTAAATTCAAGCGTATTTAATGGAGCGGTGTTGTGCAGTGCAGGGGGCGTATGATTTTACGTAAACACGTGAGCTTTGACTACTAAACAAGGCAAAATGCTGTAAAAAAACAAACAAACAAAACAAACGACGCCTAGAGTCAGCAAAAATTCCTCGAATATATTTTGTAATCGAATTACTTGAGGTTCTCGAGGAATCGTTTCAGCTCTAATATGCCCATCCATCCATCCATCCATTTTCTACTGCTTATTCCCTTTGGGGTCGCGGGGGGCGCTGGAGCCTATGTTATAATGTAGTTTTCCAATCATGGTAGTGCTATATGATATGGCGGGTGTGTAGTGTTTTTCTGTGACTTTAGAAAAATAGCATGGATTTAAGCATGCATACAGTAGAACAATAAGGGAGTGTGGAACTCGGACAATAATGTACAGAGCAAGGGATATTCTGTTCATTTTTATTAAAAAATAAGAGTTTTTCAACTGTGTTTGCTTTTAAACAATTTCCTTTTTTACCACAACCTTTCTGGCCTTCTGAAAACACCCTTCCACAAGGGTCAGAGAAGATGCTGGAGTGCACAAAAAGGCAAGAGCCAGTTTTTATAAATTAGGGCAGTGGTTCTCAAAATGTTTCACAAAGTACCACCTCAGAAAACACTTGGCTATCCAAGTACCACCATATTGACCAATGTTAAAATAAAGTAGTGTAGTACGCCTAAGTATTCATTAAAAACAAGGCAGACATTTTATTTAACATGTATATTTGATATCTTTGGACACTGTAACATTACACACAGTTTGAACAGTCACACTGTGTTTGAATATAGGAACATTGTACACTGTACTTTAGTCAAGTGATTCTTTGGCGTACCACTATATGGAGCCTACGTACCACTACTGATACGTGTACCACAATTTGATAATCACTGAATTCGGGTATAATACCTTTTGCTTCTCCCAGTTCTCCTGAGGTTTTTCCTACCTGTTGATTTGGGTTCTAATAGGTAGTGCTGTATCTGCTGTAACATTATGAGTTCTTCTTGCGTCTAAACCATTAGTCCCCAACAACCGGTCCGGGGACCGGTACCGGTCCGTGACGCATTTGCTACCGGGCCACAGAGAAACGTTAAATAATTGATAAACAACTGCATTTTCTCCGACTTAACTTTCTCCTGTCCCGCTAAACCGGGGGTCAGCAACCCGCGGCTCTTTAGCGGCGCCCTAGTGGCTCCCTGGACCTTTTTCAGAGATGTGTGGAAATGGAAAAAGATGAAGAAAAACATTTTTTTTTGTTTTAATATATTTTCTCTAGGAAGACAAACATGACACAAACCTTCCTAATTGTTAGAATTCGCACTGTTTATGTTATACATGCTTCACTAAAGAGAGTATTTGTCAAGCACCGTTTTGTCCTACTAATTTCAGCGATCCTTGAACTCATCATAGTTTGTTTACATGTACAAGTTTCTCTGATGCTGCCACAGAAAGACGTGTTTTATGCCACTCATTCTTTGTCTCATGTTGTCCACCAAACGTTGTATGCTGTGCGTGAATGCACAAAGGTGAGCTTTGTTGATTTTATTGATTTGCTGGAGTGCTAATCAGACATATTTTAGTCAGTGCAGGACTGCAAGTTAATCTATGCTAACATGCTATTTAGGCTAGCTGCATGTACATATTGCATAGTTATGCCTCATTTGTAGGTATATTTAAGTTAATTTAATTTCCTTTACTTATGTCCTCTGTGTATTTAATTTTGATTTTCATGTCTCATGACACATTATCTGTATGTAATATTGGCTGCATGTCTGATAGTTGTTTGTATGCCATGTTGTTCCAGACCACAGCAAACATTAACCAGCTTGCAAAGATTACAATAAATCCATTAGAAGAAGACAGCCTGTTGTTTCCTTAAACTTGGACACACACATTTATACCTTTTGCTAATCTGAGCCAGTAATTTCCAGAAGTTATCTCATCCCGTGAGAAGCCTCCATTGCAAAAATATGTAGAATAAAAATTAAAATAAAACATTTCTGTTAACAAAGATTTGCGTCAGCCTTTGATAGTAGGCTAATATAGCTAATAGACATGTACATCATGTGTTGTCTTCATTATAACACTTATATAAGGCTTTTAATTGTTTGCGGCTCCAGACAGATTTTTTTATTGTATTTTTGGTCCAATATGGCTCTTTCAACATTTTGGGTTTCCGACCCCTGCACAAGACACACCAATAAGCTTGTTTATAGATGTACAATAAAACTCCTAATAGGAAGTTGCCATGTGTTGTATTTGTGACAACTTTGTGACATTATTGAACATATAAAATATAAATGTGACGGATTGTAGCCAAAGGCTGATTTCCATCTGCATCTCATCGCAAAAAAACTATAATTCAGCGTTATAGTGAGTTGTATTTTTCATGCACTTATTTTTGCTGTATTTATCTGGCACAAGTGGAAAAATAATGCCTACATTAAACTGGTCCGTGGTGCAAAAAAGGTTGGGGACCACTGGTCCAAACGATGCCACAGTTTGTTACCTAAGAATAAACCCCAGTTCATGTTAGTAAATATTGCCCTAGCAATAATTGATCTAAAATAATACATTACCTCCAGTAACATCATGGGAGGTGAAAGCCTGAGGCATTTCCTCCCTGCTCTGTTTAGCCCTCATAGTTGTGGCACACTCGGAGGTTAGTCTCTTTTTTGCCTCATTAGCTTTTGTTGGGCTGCAAAATCCAATTTCTTTCAAACGGGGGTCTAAGAGTGTAGCAAGCGACATTATGCTCATTGACTGCAAAGTGTGGAGCTTCTCCCGGAGTTGTCTGATGAGGTGGTCGCCCATTTGCCGTATAACTGGTGGTGCCGGTCTTCTGACTTCCTCCTGAATGGTTTGCTTTAGCATTTGCATCATGTGGATGGTTTGGACCTGGTAACGTTTTTCTCTGCCGACATCTCTACGGTGGCATCGTAAAAGTAAGGCATCCTGTAGCAATGTTAAAGTCATGTGACGTTGGGAAGGGGATATCTCAAAAAGGCCAGCCAACAATGGGCCCCATTCAGCAACCGTTCTTAAGAACACATTTTGTTCTTAGGCCCACTTACAAAGTTTTTAAGGAGATTTTTGTATTCACCAATCTTTTCTTAGCTCGGATTTGTTCGTAGATAAGAACAAAATCTACGAGTGCTCCAGAGCACTCTTAGGGTGGCCTATTTGTTCTTAAGTGTGACAAGTTCCCTTACTTGTATTATCTAATGTTACATTAATATATATATATATATATATATATGTATATATATATATATATATATATATATATATATATATATATATATATATATATATATATATATATATATATATATATATATATATATATATATATATATATATATAGCGATAGATAAGACGGACGGACAGACAGACATTTGGCAAAATGAGCAATAAATAGACATATAGACACACACACGCACGCACGCACACACTGCAAGATGGTAAGATGCAGCAGATTGTGCCTTGGGGAGGGAGCGCATATTTCAAGACCATGTACGAAGTGACGAATATTTATTTGAACGCTTTAAGCAACCAAGAGCTGTCCCCCCTTTCTTAAACTTACGTTTTGACATTATGTATTCCCCCGCGGGATAATACGAATTTCACTTCTGTAATCGGTTTGTGTTTTCTCCGTGTGTTTGATGTTCGGCTTTTCTGCAGGAATTGTGCCCTTATATGGGGAATTAAGGGCGTTTACCTATGAAAATTACGGAATTAAGGGTGTTTACATATGCATATTGAGAAAATAAGGGCGTGTTTATATGCAAATTATGATAGACACGCAAGCGCTAACCATTTGGCATTCAGCAACTAAAGAACAGCAGGTGGGAACAATTTGGTCGTTTAAGAACACGTCATGAATTTGAATGGACTCCTCTTAGGAAATCACTTAGGAAGAAAGATAAGAGGAAAAGTTAGGAACTTATTGCTGAATGGGGCCCACTGCTCCTACTGGCTGCCTTAGTGCAATCAGACATTGCAGCATCAAAAGAGTGCTGTTCCAAGGTGTGTCTACTTTTAGCAGTAGCTTTCACTGCTCCATCCCCATTTTAAACTGCACTCATGTACGCTTCTCCATATAAATATACAGATTAGTAGGCTATTAAATCACTGCACGATCAACACAAACAAAGTTAGTATTATCATAAATGGGAACAAAGGAAATTAGCATACCTTAGCCGTGGTGCCGTGAAATAGCCAACCAGCTTCCTTGATTTTGTCTGGATGCCAGAGAGCAGAGCATGCTGGTCAAGCGCCTTCTTCCCAATAAGATTAAGAGTGTGTGCAATGCATATATGATGCCGCACATTTAGCTCTCTGACCCAGGCTACTGTGTTGGGATCACCATCAATGGCCATGCATGTCACTTTATTTGCAATTCCCTAATCCTCCATCACAGAGGCCTTCACAAGAGCAATTTTTTCCACTGTGTGTGTGACTGGGGGAATGCCATAAAATGGCATGTTACTGCCAGGTAGGCATTCATGTTTATGGATGTCCACATATCTGAGGTGAGGCTAACAGCCGATGCCTATTCTTTGCCTTCTCCTTCGCTAAAATAAAAAATAAATAAATAAATAAATAAAATTAAAAAATAAATAAATAAAATAAATAAATAAAAAAAAATTAAAAAAAAAAAAAAAAAATATATATATATATATATATATATATATATATATATATATATATATATATATATATATATATATATATATATAGTAACACGTTAGTATGGGGAACATATTCACCATTAATTAGTTGCTTATTAAAGTAACAAAGACTTAATTTAGAGTTATTTGGACACTAGGGGAACATATAAGGGTTAGGGTTAGGGTTTGGGTTACTAATAAGCAATAATTCTGAGGTTATTGAGGGAAGACTCTTAGTTAATGGCTTACAGGTTGTATAATAAGGCCATGCAGAATAAGGCATTAATAAGTGCTGAATAATGACGTATTAAGAGCCAATATGTTACTAATTTGCATGTTAATAAGCAACTAATCAATGGTGAATATGTGTTCCCCATACTAAAATGTTACCATATATATATATATACATATATATATTGCTCAAATGTAAGACATACAATACATGTATTATGCGCCTATGTAGAGCGAACATAATTGGAATCCAGTATTGACACAAATGTATTGAAGATAGATAGATAGATAGATAGATAGATAGATAGATAGATAGATAGATAGATAGATAGATAGATAGATAGATAGATAGATAGATAGATAGATAGATAGATAGATAGATTGATAGTACTTTATTGATTCCTTCAGGAAAATTTAAATTCCAGTAGCAGTGTACAGAGTTGAGATAGAATTTAAAATAATTTAAAAAGTAGATAATGGAGGTATAAATGGAAATAAAATAGAAATGACGAAATTGAATCCCTCAACCATAATACTAAAGGTCTTTAGTATCGTGGGTATGAGGGCTTCATCCAGCTCTTGTTTCTGATGGCTGGTAAAAAGATACATATTTGCGCAATAAACCAAAGTCAACATGGACAAATAGTGAGGTTGATAATATTGTAATCACAAGGTCCAGTTTTTGCCTTATTTTAATGCAAGGAACGGGGTAATGCCTTAGCATGGATGACATGTTATATTGTATTCCAATTCCTTTGAACGCAAACACTTCACCTTTAAATAAAAGAAGACACAGTGAGAACCATCAATTGTAACGTGTCTGCAATAGTGCTAAACTTACTGTACCTTATTCGCAGTTAGGGTTGCCAACTCCTTGGGAAAAAGAAAAAAGGGTCACCTTGTGGTGCTGGGCGACCTAATTTCTTTTGGCCTTTTTTATTTATGTGAAATTCGTTTTATACTATTCACAAAGGTTAAGTGGAGGCAACTGTACTCTTCTCGTTTGTTAAAGATGTTTCAGAGTTGCATTCATTCACTTTGTGGATTGTATGACCTGTTGACTGACAATCTACCTACACATTTTTTTGTACTATTTGACTCCAATCATAATTTGATTAGATGCACAGTTTTTTGAGTAGTACAAATACATGGGAAATAAATTGTTCAATAATATGTCTGAATATGTTATGCCTTAAATATATATTTCCTGCTTAACCTAACAGAATAAAACTAAACATTGTTCTTTGTCACAAGTCTGTCCTGCTTAACTTAAAATAGAATAATGTTAGTGTGCAGCTTTATGATAGAAAAGAGTCTCCAACCTTTATCACTATGAGAACTACTCTGACAAAAAGAGAGGTGAGATATTTGTGTTTTAGTAATATTGTCATGTCTGTGTTGATCATGTTTTTGTTTGGCCATGTGCTGTTTGTTTTTTGGACGCTTTTTAGTTCCTGGTTTCACTCTTTTGTTTTGTCACCATAGCAACCCATTAGTTTTCACCTGTCATGTCACGCACCTGTTTCACGTTTTGAGTCACGCATCTGTTTTCACTAATCATGTCACTATTATTTAAGCCCATTGTTGCCAGGAAGTCAGCCTGGCGACATCACACTCTCTACACACCCTTATGATCCATGCTGCTCCTTTTCATGCCCGTTTCTCGTCCAAGTAAGTTTTTTTATTCATGCCATAGTTTGCAAGTTTTGTTTTTTGCCCATAGTTCTGCCTTTGTGCGAGTTTTTGTTTTTATAGCCAAGTTTTGTACTTCCGCCATTGTGCGCGCCCTTTGTTTATTCCTTTTGAGTGTTAAAATTAAATATGTATTCACCTGCACGCCATGTCTAGTCCAAATCCTTTGCACCACGGGAGAACAAACCACGTCAAAGTCCAAGTCTTGACAAATATGACTGACATACTGCAAAACAGAGCTGACAACATAAAGGCTAAAAATACTAGACTTTAAGAAAAACAATATAAAAAACTACTGAAATTGTCTGTCCGTGCAACTAGTTGATTTTACTTGATAAGACATTCTAATTTAAGATTTGTATATCTAGAAATTAGCAAGACTTTTAAGCCAGAAAATAGTATTTTTAACTGAAAACAAGCATTATTTAACCTGGAATTCTTAAATTAAGCATCCTCAGGATGCTGCAGAATCTTTAAACAAGATTCTACATGTAGGGGAAAAACAAAAACATTTTATTTGAATAGTTATTTTTTCAATTATAAAGTTTTTAAACTAGTATGTGTGCTAAAATTAAGATTATTATGTAAATGTATTGATTAAAAATAAGTGAAAAGGTTTATAAATTAAAAATGTCAAGAAATAATATTTTAAATCTTGGCAAGGGGCAAAGTTGCCATGCAACATTTCAATTGTGTTTTATTTATGAAGCAGATCTCCACTGAGTGTCGTTATTATCTTTATGCTATATTGTGATAATTGTTCATTAAATAGAATCATAATGTCAGAATTGAACACTTATTAAAATACTTAAGAGTTGTAGCAAATTTTATCTTACCTTTGAAGAGTTACTGTTTCACCAGCTACCTCCTTAGTTTCTCGGTCATAAAGCTGGACACATTATGTTTATCTTCAACAACTTAGTAAACAAATAGTGTTTAGAGAACATGACATAATTATACTAACAACAAGAGAGTAGAATTGTAGAATGACACGTAATACTAAGTCAATGTACTTCAGTATATGTGTTTCCTTTGCAGTTGTTTGCAAAATAAAAGTATTATTTCAAAAATTTCAACAAAGTACATTTGCGACTTGTAGGTGTTTCCATTAAAGGGTGTTTTGCGTCATGAAGCGTAATTCTCGTAAAATATCATCCCACGAGGCTCCACTTTGAGAAAGATGGACACTTTGCGATTCCATGGTTTTGGAGCTTTGATTACAACTACAGCCACTGCTGTTGCTGCGATTGTTAATAGAAGACAAAGGCAGCGGTTGATCGCTCAAAGGCAACGTCCTTATACCTGTATATGGCAGTGGCCACGAATAAGGGATTTTTGGGAGAGTATTGCGAACTAGGAATTCACGGACACGTCATGTTCGGTGTTTTGGTGCCCTCTAAATACGAAAAATGTTTCCATCATGCTTATGCGACGCACTTCAATATTGAAACGTCTGACAAACCACCTCATGGGAGCGTAAAAATGTGTTAGCGATATTTGAGACGTTTTTTGAAATATGGGTGTTTCCATTACCAGTTTCTTATGGTGACATTTAGGTTGTGTCCATTTGTAGGAGTAATGGAAACACAGATAATGACATGATAGCCACATGTAGCTTCCCTGTTGGACAAAAACAATCTCCGAACATCCCCAATTGTGTCCTTTTTTCTTAAAAGAAAAAACGCCACTGTGGTAAAAAGTCACTTTTGGAGTTTAATGACCAGAAACTAGGCAGATAATTCTAGCAAGCTACCACCACACTGTTTTACAGACTATGTTTTAATTTTCATCGTAATAAACATACTGGACAAAGTGCGTCCAATGACAGCTCAACACGGAACGCTTACTTTGTAAACACGGGACGATTCAGTTTTTTAGGGGATGGCTGGCAACCCTAAATAAAAATATTTCCACACAGGAAATATTCTTCTTCTTAGCTGGTTCCATATCCTCAGTCTCCTATAACTCTCTATCTCTTTCATAAACTATTTTCAAACTATTGTCAAACTATCTGTTACAAAGTATCCAAAACACTATCCAAACTGTATCCAAATGCCTCACTGACCGCAACTCTACCAAACTCCCACATAGTGAATGAAGTTTTAATGGTTTTTGTGGCTGGCAGTAATTTTCTTAGGAGGAGCCTTAATGAGTATGTTTCCATGCACTAAATTAATCTGATTTGTCAAATAATTTGGATCAAAAAGAGCATTCTACAACCCATGGAAACAACTTCATCTGATCGTGTTTGGCTTTTAAAAAGTCGGACTAACACACCTGGATTATGCGATTGCAAACCAGATCTCTCTGGCAACAACACAGGCAACAACTGGGATGGAGAGGAGACTATGTATTTGCTTCACAAATTAAAAGAACAAAACATTTTGTAGTGCATCGATGGGGGAAAACAGAAATTGAGATTTAGCTAAGGACATTGAGACTGCCGGCGTCATTTGGCCCTGAGAACATTTGCAAATGAGATGGAAGAGAATAAATCAGGTACTGTATCTTACAAGACAAATAAGAAAGCCTCTTCAAGCTGCATTTGTGCACTCCGAACTGATTAGCAGGACCTCTGTATTTTGCATAAGTGGCAAGCTTGTACACAACAATAGCAACCCTCGTCGAAAAAGCGGTCCTTCAGTTTATTGAATAAATTTCGAGACAGCCGAATGTTTTCTTTCCATTCTCCATCCTAAAATTGCTTCAAAACAACTCTCTTTTTTAATACATTTACTACATTTAATCTTATATACCGGTCCCCACGAATATCCAATATGTTTAAACATTTCATACAGTAGAGTTTAGATAGCAAAAATAGTTACTGTACCATGCAATTATTTTTGTCCTATTCAAAATCAGCAGCATGGTGTACTGTAGCTTCCTGAAATTAATTTTCACATTGGCAGCTATTCATAAATAGATATTTATCTAATCAATTGTAAGTTTACTCTCTATGCTGCAGCCTAACAGCTGCCTCACCTGTCCTTTTGTTCTAATCCCAGCCACCTGGGTTTAGTGCCTGTGGGTTTACTTCCACCACTCTTCCTGTAGACTCCAAAGGAGCAAATGCAATAATGAACTGGGGTTTCTTCTCCCTAAAGCAACAGTTAATGGCTTGTGCTGTCTTTTGAGAGCTGCCTAAAATCCTCTCAACTAAATCCTCTTTATCAGATCATCGCAGAACCAGCCTTCGAAACGCGTGCATTCAGTCTATTTTTTTTAATTATGAAGGCATTTGCACACCTGATGAAGCTTGAATGGGATATGTATTCCCAGTGCACGTCATGTTTCTTTTCATCTCATGTGTAAGCCGCGTCTTCACGCAGTATTTATTAAATGTCACAGGGGTGCCATGAGATGATATGCATGAATGCGTCACTAGTGGGTCGTTATTAATTATCATCAAGAAAAATCATCAGACTCATGTAACCCTAACATGGGTACTTAACTCCCACTGTCATATTGAATTACTTTTTTTTTTTTTTTTAGCTTCATATGAATACCATTGAATAAGGAAGATTATTTTAACAAGCCTTCAGCAAAACATGTCTTCCTTTAATGCAATGTGGTATTCATATTAAGCTTGACAGATGATGGGATATAAACTAAAATTGCTAAATATTGTACATATATCGTTTTATAAGTTAAACAGTGTTATGCTCCACTTTAATTCACTATATGTATAACATCCATCCATCCATTTTCTACCGCTTATTCCCTTCGGGGTCGCGGGGGGCGCTGGAGCCTATCTCAGCTACAATCGGGCGGAAGGCGGGGTACACCCTGGACAAGTCGCCACCTCATCGCAGTATATGTATAACATGTTAAAGGATAACCCATTAGAACTGACCTATTTCTACTTAAATAAAAATCATGGAGACTATACAAATGTTTGATATTTTGATGTAAACATGTATAATTTACACACACTATATTTTACACATTGTTTTCATGGGAATTGTATATCTTTTATTTGGAAGTATCTCATCTTGACATTGTTTTTATGCTGAATACGACACATGCACTTTGAATTGAACAAAATATGTTAATTCAAAATCGTTGCAACAGGGTTATTATAATTTTTTCTCTTGTGACAAAAAAAATGTCACGTCAGTCTTTCTATAGAAATATCAAAGGCTAAAGACCCGATGTCACAATTTCTCACGGCTATATTTCTTGCTTGTTTTCTGTTAATTTAATCAGGGAAGTTGATAAGAAGCTGAATTGTGATTTGTGATACCCTGTGAAAGCATTGTAATTGTTAAATGTATTTGAAATTACCTAGGAATGTAGTTTTCTAACATTGGCCATAAAAAAAAAAATTGATGTCTCATCATGAGTGCTGTATTAATTGAATCATACACAAATTACATTCTAAGGTTACATGAAAGCAAAAACATAACAAATAAAAACATGTAATTGTCGCCCCACTATTAGGGCGGCGCCTTGCATGACCCCAAACAGCAACCCTAACTCAAAATACGTTTATTTTCTACACTTCAGTGTGTATATATAAGCAGATCACAACAGTAACACACAAAGTAATTGATGGATAATATCATATAGAAGAGGTCTAAACATTGTTTTTGAACAAACAAAATATAAAAAATTGATTCTTCTTATTTACACGACAGCATGTCATTTCTGTTTATACATGGTCGAGCATCTGTGCGGAGGAAGAAATTAATAAATTGTGTATATTTTGTTTTTATGGATTATGATCTTTGTTATTATTGTAGTAATGGGTTGGAGTAAAATACATATATGCATATTATATATATATATATATATATATATATATATATATATATATATATATATATATATATATATATATATATATATATATATATATATATAAACACACGTTAGGTCAGGGGAAAAACACAGAAGCTATTTCATCCCTACAAGCCTGTTTCGCAGGTTTCTCTGCTCTTCAGGAGATTTTATTTAGGCTTGTAGGGATGAAATAGCCTCTGTGTTTTTTCCCTGACCTAACGTATATTCCACTCTATCCCTGTATTGAGCACTGTATAACGGGTAAACCCCAGAAACCTCGACTATATATATATATGTACACACTACCGTTCAAAAGTTTAGGGTCACTTTGAAATGTCCTTATTTTTGAAGGAAAAGCACTGTACTTTTCAATGAAGATAACTTTAAACTAGTCTTAACTTTAAAGAAATACACTCTATACATTGCTAATGTGGTAAATGACTATTCTAGCTGCAAATGTCTGGTTTTTGGTGCAATATCTACATAGGTGTATAGAGGCCCATTTCCAGCAACTATCGCTCTAGTGTTCTAATGGTACAATGTGTTTGCTCATTGGCTCAGAAGGCTAATTGATGATTAGAAAACCCTTGTGCAATCATGTTCACACATCTGAAAACAGTTTAGCTCGTTACAGAAGCTACAAAACTGACCTTCCTTTGAGCAGATTGAGTTTCTGGAGCATCACATTTGTGGGGTCAATTAAACGCTCAAAATGGCCAGAAAAAGAGAACTTTCATCTGAAACTCGACAGTCTATTCTTGTTCTTAGAAATGAAGGCTATTCCACAAAATTGTTTGGGTGACCCCAAACTTTTGAACGGTAGTGTATATATATATATATATATATATATATACATATATATATATATATATATATATATATATATATATGTATATATATATACATATATATATATATATATATATATATATATATATATGTATATATATATATATATATATATATTCATTATATCATTGAGGCATATGAGATGGAAAAATATAAGGTCTGAGTGGGATGTGATGTAGTTGTACACCACTGCAAATTAAGGCCGCAAAAATAAAACATGTTTTTAAATTAATGCAACTTTGAACGTTGTTTTCTTAGTCAATTCAATTGTGCAGGCAGCACTTAACAAATCAGAGAAATCAATCGTCTTCTCAGAATAAACGTGCTGAAGAGACAGAAGCATATTTTAGTTAGTTATAATTAGCTTTTTATCTAAGTCTCAGCAATTATTGATAATCTGCCCACTTATGTTTCCATGTTGCCATTTTATAATCGTACAGAAAAGAATTAGGAATGAGTAATAATGGATCCAGCAGGTTCAAACTGATTGAAACACCAAAATGAAATACTTCTTGTCAATGTTTCAATGTGTGCTGGGCGTATTGTGGGCGTTCTGATGATTAATATATATTCTGCTATTCATGAAGGCAAACACACTAAATGGATTGTGCTCCTTATTTTGCTCACTTAAGAGAAGCAGTCCTCTGCACACAGGAGGCCCTTTTCCACCACATTAACTTTTTTAGGAACGTTTCCTAGTAGATTGAGTTCATTAGGAACCTTTCAAAGTTCCTCCTAGCGAGGTGGGACTTTTCGAAGCTGATTGGTTGAACACCGTTGGGGGCGTACCTTAATTAAATGATAAATGGGTTATACTTGTATAGCGCTTTTCTACCTTCAAGGTACTCAAAGCGCTTTGACAGTATTTCCACATTCACCCATTCACACACACATTCACACACTGATGGCGGAAGCTGCCATGCAGGGCGCTAACCAGCAGCCATCAGGAGCAAGGGTGAAGTGTCTTGCCCAAGGACACAACGGACGTGACTAGGATGGTAGAAGGTGGGGATTGAACCCCAGTAACCAGCAACACTCCGATTGCTGACACGGCCACTCTACCAACTTTGCCACGCCGTCCCCAGTAAACTTATTTTTCAACCACACGGTTGATTTTTTTTATTTCTTGTGTATTTCTATTACAAACTTGACAACGAAGCGAAAGAAGAACGAAGGGAACTTTCGACTTGCAGGAACTTTTGTGGGGCATCTTTGTGCTGAAGAACGCTGATCAGTGAAACTATCTTGCAGTGTTTTTACTCAGTTGTGGTCTTTCAAACTTATGCAGTTTATTGTTGTTTAGTAGTTTTTACAAACTTAATTTCGCTACAGGAAGTGGACTGACTCTTTTAAACGTATTTACGGAGGAGTATGAGGAGAAGCAATGACCTCGGCTGCTTACAACTCTGACTTTGTTGGATAAATGTGAAATAAAACAGGCAGTACACGAGGGGAATGAAGGTAAATTATATTAATTATTGAATATTTACCTTATTGCATGTTGTAAAAGTAGTCAGTAGCATGCCATTTGTGTAGTTATTAGCTTCAAACTGAGTAAACAGAATGCTAATGCTAACAAGCTAACTTTAAAGCCAATGTGTTCCTGTCGTCTGTGTGGGATAAACATTGACATTTATAATGTATATATTGTTATTTACAGCTGAAATGAACCACAAGGAATCGCCTGAACCTCATCAATTCAGCATTTGTTAACAGGACGACTATCAGACTGTTGGGACAAACGTTGCGGACAAAAGATTGACTTTTTATGAACAATTTGGTCGACTTTATTTTTTAAGTCATTTTGTTTTGTGTATTACTGCTTTGTATTTTAATAACTTACTTTTTAGTAAAATAACTATGACCTAATATTGTCCAGTGTAGAAATATACTGACGGCCTTATGGATCTCTACATTTTGGCCAGCGTTTGCAAAAGTCTGTGTTTTTAAGGACAAGAGTGTGCGTCTGCGTGTGAACAAGAGGCCTAAACGCAGAGATGAGAATGTGTTTATTAAGTATCCGTGTTCGTGTGGACATGGCCCAAGAGTTCTAAAACTGTCCACTCAGCGTATGCGTGTACACCGCTGAAAGGGAGACTTAGGCTGTGTCCACATGAACACAGATACTTAATAAACGCATACTTATCTCTGCGTTTAGGCCTCTTGTCCACACGCAGACACATACTTTTGTCTTTAAAAACGCAGACTTTTACAAACGCTGGCCAAAGTGTAGAGATCCAAAACTCTCCGCTTAGCGTATGCGTGTACACGGTACAAATGCAGACTTGTGATGACGTCATGGTTGTATGCTGTCATTTCCAAGCTCAACAACACTGCCTTGCTGCCTTTAAACACACTAAAAGAGGACTTACTGTATGTTTGAAGGTAAACATGCTGCTATTTTCACTCAATATTAATAAAAAAGACACATCAAAATGGGTTTTGCGACACTCCCGCCGGCGCTAATGACAGTCAGCTGTTTAGGATTCGATCGCTGTGGAACCTCCATCTGATGGGACAACTTTGACAAGCAAGACTTTTTGCTCTGTGTCATAAGAAAGGTGCAACATTATCTTATATTTTTAGTCCTTGTTTAACGACAAATCATGAAATTAACTTACATGTCTTGCTTTCAACCGTGAAAAGCGACCAAGCAACTAAAAATTAGCGTCCTCCTTGTAGTGTGTACTGATGTTAAAAACAATATACACTTCATTGCACATGTTATTAGATGTGCAATGAAGTAATTCATTACATGTTTTATAAATAATGTAGACTTCACAGCACATGTAATACATCCCCATGTTGCTGAACATGTTATAATTCTATGAGTGTTGGGTTTCAGCAGCACAGGCTTGCATTCGCTCTTTAATAATGTTCCCAGGGCTCTGTGTATGTGCAGGCTGCTTTTAATTATAATGTACATGTCATTGTACGTCAAAGGCAGTGGTCCCCAACCACTCGGCTGCAGCCCGGTACCGGTCCGTGGACCGATTGGTACCGGGCCGCTCAAGAAATAAAAAAATTAAAATTAAATAAAAATTAAATCAACATAAAAAACACAATATATACGTTATATATCAATATAGATCAATACAGTCTGCAAGGATACACTCGTAAGCACACATGATTGTATTTCTTTATGACAAAAAATAAAATAAAAATACAACCCCCCCCCCTGGTCCGTGGGACAAATTTTCAAGCGTTGACCGGTCCGCAGCTACAAAAAGGTTGCCGACCCCTGGTCTAAAGTATATACAAATAAACATGTAATGCTTCACCAAGTCAGATATTGATGCTTTTTTTCAGGCTTCTGATTGGACAGAATGTGCATGACAGCAGGTGTATGTGTTTGCGTGTAGACATAGACACTTTTGAAACTACACTTGTGTGGATGGAGATTGTTTTAACCCCAATTATGTGTTTTTGAAAGTCTCTGTGTTCGTGTGGACATGGCCTTATACTCCTCTGATGATGTAAAGAATGAGGAAAATTGGTCTGAAGTGCTGCCACGCAAGCCCCGAAAGAACATTATGGCAATCAAGACTACATTTCCTATAATTGGATGCAACCTCTTTTGGCTGTCTTTTTTTTTTTACTATGTAATGTACCACACAATTTGTTGTTATTTTAGTAGATATTTTACTGACATTATTATAATTGCAAATGTAATTTAAAATTATTTAATATGCATACAAAGAACTTTTGAAAAAGTTTTGGCGATGCTATTCTATAGCCACCCGACGGGGATAAAATACCTCAGGTGTTGTGACCTCTGTTTACATCCATCATGTCAAAAATATACCTTCTCGCTGGCTACTAATACATATTCTAGAACTACAACTGGTTTGGAACTAACAGCAATCATCCAAATATGATTAGCAGCAATGTAGACACCCATCAACGTTGTGGCTCGGAGAGCGAACGGCAGCAACAACAATTAAGATAGTTACAGTAGATCATGCTAACTATGATAACTAGCAAGCTTATACTCTTCTTTTTTTTTCCTTTCATACCCAGGGGGACCCATATTACAGAAAAAAAAACATACTACAATGATAAAACTAAAAAAAAAGAAATACAAGCAGAAATGAAATAAATTAAAACTTGTATAAAAGCTTGTTTCAGTGTCCCTGATTGTCTCCCTGTCCTGCAATTCAGTGCGGCGTTTAGAAAAGCGAGTACATGCAGCCGAGGCAAGCGTTCAAAAAATATTGTTTATATCATATTTTTTTGATATTTCATTTAAAAAAAGGAGGAAATTATAATTTGACGTGAAAATTAACGTTTAAAAACACAGATTTGACATTCCTGTGTTTTGGATACAACTGGTGTCGGACCTCCAGCTGATGGGACAACTTTGACAAGCAAGACTTTATGCTTTGTGTCATAAGAAAGGTGCAACATTATCTCATGTTTTTCATTCATATTTAACAACAGATCATGAAGTTAACCTATGTGTGTTGGGGGCGCGTGTAACGAGTCAGAGAGACTTAAAAAAAATGTTTTTCCTTCCTCTTTGTTAGTGTGTACTGATGGTAAAGACAACGTACACTTCATTGCCCATGTATCACTATATTGATGAATCAATGTATTATAATACCAGGGGCCACACGCACGTTTGTGCGCTTTAGGCACTTAAAGGGGAATTGCACTTTTTGGTGGAATTTTGCCCATCATTCACAATCCTTATGTAAGACAAGAACACATATGGTTTTGTTTTTGTATGCATTCTGAATAGTAAATATATGCGATCAAAAGTCCGCTTCTGGTTTGGGTGAACACTGGCGCGATTAGCTGCCGTGCTCTCCGTTATTTTCTGGTAGTTTCTTTTTAAATGTTTTAGTTTTGCAAAGTTTTACAGCAGATCTTCTACTTCTGACCAGCTCGAGACTCTTAGCTTTTTTAAGGCCGCTTAAAGGCCTACTGAAACCTACTACTACCGACCACGCAGTCTGATAGTTTATATATCAATGATGAAATCTTAACATTGCAACACATGCCAATACGGCCGGGTTAACTTATAAAGTGCAATTTTAAATTTCCCGGGAAATATCCGGCTGAAAACGTCTCGGTATGATGACGTTTGCGCGTGACGTCACGGATTGTTGCAGACATTTTGGAACAGCACGGTGGCCAGCTTAAATCGTCTGTTTTCATCGCAAAATTCCACAGAATTCTGGACATCTGTGTTGGTGAATCTTTTGCAATTTGTTTAATGAACAATGAAGACAGCAAAGAAGAAAGCTGTAGGTGGGATCAGTGTATTAGCGGACGGCTACAGCAACACAACGCCGTGCCGCTGTCCTCACCGGTGTCTGGGTTGACTTCCTCCGTCTCCGGGCCGCCGACCGCACCGGTGATCGTGGTGAAGTCCTCCGTCGCGCCGTCGATCGGTGAAGCTAAGTTAGCTTCAATGGCGTCGTTAGCAACAGCATTGCTAGGCTTCGCCAGGCGGGACAGCATTAACCGTGTGGTTACAGGTCCAGGGTTTAGTTCAGTGTCTCCTGATAGTAGAAGTAATAGTAGTATTGTTGATCTTCGGTCTATCCTTTCAGTCAGGTGCATGTTTTTTCTGTTTCTATCCGCAGTTAAACACGATGCTATCACGTTAGCTCCGAAGCTAAAGTGTTTTGCCGATGTATTGTCGTGGAGATAAAAGTCACTGTGAATGTCCATTTCGCGTTCTCGACTCTCATTTTTGAAGAGGATATAGTATCTGAGGTGGTTTAAAATAAAAATCCGTGATCCACAATAGAAAAAGGAGAAAGTGTGGAATCCAATGAGCCCTTGTACCTAAGTTACGGTCAGAGCTAAAAAAGATACATCCTGGCGTCCTGCGCTGCACTCTAAGCCTTCACTCTCACTTTCCTCATCCACAAATCTTTCATCCTCGCTCAAATTATGGGGCAATCATCGCTTTCTCGGTCTGAATCGCTCTCGCTGCTGGTGGGAATGATTGTAAACAATGTGCAGATGTGAGGCGCTCCACAACCTGTGACGTCACGCTACTTCCGGTGCAGGCAAGGCTTTTTTATCAGCGACCAAAAGTTGCGAACTTTATCGTCGATGTTCTTTATTAAATCCTTTCAGCAAAAATATGGCAATATCGCAAAATGATCAAGTATGACACATAGAATGGACCTGCTATCCCCATTTAAATAAGAAAATTTCATTTCAGTAGGCCTTTAAACGTTACTGATTGCTGGCCTTTCACTCACCTGGCCATTGCTACTGCTGTTTTGTTTACGTACATTTTCCCGTCCATTATGTGGATTTACAATGTCGCTGTGGGCTCTGTGCTCTTGGGGACTGTCCTGTTCATTCAATACATCCAGCCTCATCTCTGTTGCAATACATGAGTGCAGAACTTCTCCAACTCCAGTCTGCTCCCCTGCCTTTACTACATCACATCCCAGACATTGTTTACCACCCTCGCCAGATGAAGCTACTACATTGACGTCTTCTCTGCAATTAGGGACACTTCCCCCTTGCCCCCAGTGCCACTCACACTGGTGAATGAATGATGGGTGGTGTTCGGAAGGGCCGTAGGCGAATACTGGCAGCCACGCTTCCGTCAGTCTACCCCAGGGCAGCTGTGGCAACAAATTTGCTTACCACCACCAGGTGTGAATGTGGAGTGAATGAATGATGGGTTCTCACTTCTCTGTGAGCGCTATGAGTATCTAATAGAAAAGCGCTATATAAATCTAATCCATTATTATTATTATTATTATTATTATTATTATTATTATTATTACCTCCATCTGATCCTCCACCTGCCGCCGTCCTCCGAGAAACACCCGCAGGAAGGTGGATCACAGCACGTTAGCTAACCTACACAGGTCGACTAACGTTAGCTTCTCCAATCATGGCAAGGGACTACTGCTGCAGGACCTCCTTCATGACCAAAATTATGACTTTATTTAACAGGAACTCTGCAACATCCCAATTACTTTTCTCAGCTGAACTAGTCTACTCCACCTAGGTTTGTTTACATCTGTCAATCCCGTACAGCGGAAGAGGAGAAGGTCTTGTGATGATTCACCACAAGACTTGGAAGGTCTCATATGTCACATTCACTTGAGTCCGTGGCTCTTCAACTAAATGGTCCCATTCCAACTGTTTCAGTTAATTTTTACCACCCTCCCAAACTAAACAAGGATTTATTTGAAGAATTTCATACACTTTTTACCCACATTTCTTCACTCTCTTTAAACATAATTTTGATAGGCGTTTTAATTATTTATATGGACAACACTAATCATTTATTACAAAGGAATGAATCTCTTGCCTGGACAGTTTTGGTATCAAACAGTATATTGACTTTCCCACACACTCTAAAGGTCCTATTTTGGACTTATTCTGTTGCTCAGGTGTCACTCCTCTCAACTGTTCTGCTGCTGATCTCCCCATCTCCGACCACATGCTTGTTTTATTCAACATACGTTTGTCACTATCCAAAGTCAAACAACCACGTTTAAATAATTAAACACATCAAATTAACCGATCTCACAGCAGGCATTGACAGTTGTTCCACCGTCACCTCTCCATGCACCCCTGATCAGCTTGTCTCCCACTACAATGATGGTCTCCAAAATCTGCTGGGCTCACTTTCCCCCCTCAAAACACAGACCGTCTCATTCACCCACTATGCCCCCCCGGTTCTCTCCTCATCTGTGTCCGCCGAAAGCCAAGGTCGTCAACTGAAAAGGCCTTCCAGATAAACTGTTCACAAAAAAAGGGACCATGCACAGATCTTCCTTTACAAATACAGTAGACACTCTCTTCAGCCAAATCTCAATATTTTACAGACATAATCACTGTTGGGGCTGGAAACACCTGTTCTCAGGAATTAACAACGCTGTTCGGCCCTCTGATTCCCTTGCCCCTTCTACTCCATTGACCAATGTAACTCCTTGGTCTCCTTTTTCAACTCTAAAATAACCAATATCCACTTGCACCACTTTCCTGCTTCCATCTCCCTTCTGCTGGTGATTTATCAAAACACATCCAGAAATCCAAGCCATCCACCTGCCAATTTGACCCCTTGCCCCCCCCCCTGATAATGGAATTCCTCCCCTCTCTCCTCCCCCTAATATCTGCAATTATCCATTTGTGCCTCACATCTGGTTCGGTCCAGTCATCTTTTAAAACCGCTACAGTGACACCAATCCTGAAGAAACCTGGTTCAGACCCACAATATCTTCAAAAACGATGTCCTATATCCAACCTGCCATTTCTCTAGAAAAAAAAACAGTAGCTTTTTTGTATGAATAGTTCTAGTCCGGTTTTCGCCCCCACGACAGAATCACAAATGACCTTCTGTTGGCAGCTGAGTCAGGACTCATATCCATTCTCCTTGTCCTTGATCTGAGCGCCTAATTTAACACCATATGTCATTCCACCCTCCTTGACCAACTAGCCTCCATTGGTACATCTGACACACTCCTAGCCTAGTTTCACTCTTATCTCTCTGGCCGTATTCAGTTCATCCAGTTAAAATAAATTTTATCCCATTGACCCCCCTTTCTTCTGGTTTACCCCAAGGTTCTGTCCTGGGCTTTATACTTTTCACCATCTACCTTCCCCCACTCAGTGTAATTATCTGTAAACATAACATACATTTTCACTGTTATGCGGACGACAGTAAGCTCTACGTTTCCTCTAAACCTTGGGTCCCCAAACTTTTTGACTCGGGGGCCGCATTGGGTTAAAACAATTTGGCCGGGGGCCGGGCTGTATATATATATATACTGTATATATATATATATATATATATATATATATATATATATATATATATATATATATATATATATATATATATATATATATATATATATATATATATATATATATATCTCCCCTATCTCGGATAGGGGAGAAGATTACCAATCGAGAAGAACAGATGGTCAGATGGGTGGAGCACTACTCAGAACTATACAGCCGTGAAACAACTGTCTCTGATGCTGCTCTAAATTATACGAAGGAGCTACCAATCATGGATGAACTTGACGAAGTGCCTACAATGGTAGAGCTTGAAAAAGCTATTGATTCACTTCCATCTGACAAAGCACCAGGTAACGATAACATTCCACCTGAAGCTATCAAGCAAGGAAAGCCTGCCCTGCTTAAACCGCTGTACGAATTACTGTGTCTTTGCTGGGAGGAAGAAGGAGTACCTCAGGACATGCGTGATGCCACCATTGTGTCACTTTATAAGAATAAAGGGGACCGCAGTGACTGTAATAGCTATAGAGGAATTTCTCTCTTGAACATCGTTGGAAAGGTTTATGCACGCATAATCCTAAACAGGCTACAGATACTTGCAGATCGTATCTATCCTGAATCCCAATGTGGTTTCAGGGCTGGAAGATCGACGACCGACATGATATTTTCAGTCAGGCAGATTCAAGAGAAGAGTAGAGAACAAGGTCAACCTCTTTACAGGATGTTCATAGATCTAACTAAGGCTTTCGATCTTGTCAGCAGGAAGGGCCTGTTCAAGCTACTACAAAAGATTGGATGTCCTCCAAAACTACTCAGCATGTTGATCTCTTTCCATTCCAACATGAAGGGAACAGTCTTGTATGATGGATCCTGTTCGGACTCCTTCTCTATCAACAGTGGTGTTAAGCAGGGCTGCGTCTTAGCACCAACTCTTTTTGGAATATTCTTCTCTATACTCCTGTCCTACGCTTTTGACACATCCATTGAGGGTGTCTATCTACACACACGGTCTGACGGCAAATTCTTCAATCTGGCAAGAAAACCAAAAGGAGGTCAATGTTAATCCGAGAGATGCTTTTTGCAGACGATGCTGCTCTTGTTACCAACACCAAAGAAGCCTTACAACGTCTAAGTGACTGTTTTGTGAATGCTTGTGAACAGTTTGGACTTATAGTTAGCCTGCAGAAAACCAATGTCAGTGTTCAAGGTGCTGCAAATCCTGCTATCAAGATGAATGGTGTCACTTTAGAAGTAGTAGATAATTTTATATACCTAGGCTCGACAATCAGCAATAAACTCTCGCTTGATGTTGAACTTGACAGGAGGCTTGGAAAGGCAAATACCCTCATGGCTAAACTAGCAAAGCGAGTATGGGAAAACAACGCTCTTACTCAACATACAAAGATCCGAGTTTATCAGGCCTGCATTCTCAGCACTTTACTCTACGGAAGCGAGACCTGGACTACTTACATGAGACAAGAGCGTCGACTTAACACTTTTCACATGCGGTGCATCAAACGTATCCTTGGTA